>NC_066583.1:399751568-399935644 GCF_024323335.1 Lathyrus oleraceus
AACAGCATGAGAAAAAATAAAGTAGCTTGCCGTAAGAGAGAAAGTTGTAACATGCATGGTGGTGGTGTGTCAAAATGGAAAAAATCCATGTAGAATTAATATATATTTTAATGAAGGCGAATAAATAACGAATGGACCAACATGGCTCGTTGGTAGCTCCCCCCTCACTGCAACGTAGAGGTCCTGGGTTTGGGGCCCCAGGACCTCTTTTTTAGCTTTTCAGTTTTTTTACTATGTTTACTCCCTTTCCACTATAATTAATTCACCACTATTTTTCTATTATTAAAGTAAAACCCATTAATTAATTTTCTAATTAATATATTATATTGGTTATTTAAACTAGGATATAATTTAATCTAGTTTATTAATTAAATTTTCATATATCACTTAATTAATTAAAATTGGCTATTTTGAATAATAAAAATCTAATTATATTTTTTTTCTCTTTTCTTTTAAAATTTCTATCCATTTAGTCTAAGTTTTTCCATAAATTCATAAAAAAAAAGTTTATTTATTTCATTTGTCATGAACTTTCTATGCCCTTTTAATTTTGTACTCGTTAATTAAGATTTAGATATTTTATATCCCCTTTTAAATTATGTACCCTCCATCCCGAAGCCATGTAATAGCGTAGTCTTATTTTTCGCACATTAGTTTTTCCATACTGTGAATATTACTGTCTAGATGTATGCTAATAGGATTGCATGGAAAGATAAATAATCGAACTTAGATAAATTAATTCAAGATAATATATCCGAATCCAATCATTTCCACACTTGCACCTCTAGGGTAACCCTCTCTTTGTTGCCTTACGATATTACGGTCATGTCCCGCGAATGTGGGGATACCCTTAGCAAAGACCCTTTCGATTAAATCATCATCATCCCTAAACAGATAAGTCATAGTCCCTTCGATCAAAAGGTCAATGTCCCTACAAGATAAATCATAGTCCATCGAACGTTGCCTTCGAATACATGACCTTGTCCCTCGAACGTTGCCTTCGAATATATGACTTTGGCCCTCGATGACCCTTCGTTGTAGCCTACGATTAAATGATGATCGTCCCTTCGAATACTAAGGTATCCTTACAAATGTTGCCTTCAAAGACCAATCGACGACCCCACGATGTCCCTTTACATCCAAAGGATAAGACTACTTACTTCTCAATAGTAAGGACAATTTTACCCTCCTAAGGATAGGAAATACCTATAAAGACTTTGGTTAGGTATAACTCTTAAATGCTTGCTCACAGCTTAAAATACTTTTCACACCTCACACTTTTCAAAACATCTTTTAGAAAATCACCACTTGGTATACATTCGCACCAGAATCATCGTCGAGTTATATTTTTCTAAACATCTTTCAAAGTCAAACGAGATAAACACTTTGTATACATTCGTACAAGAATCATTACAAAGTTAAACTCTCCTTTCAAAATATTTTCTAAACACACCACATTTCTCAAACACTTTCTCAAACAAGGAAAACATAAGTGAGTTAAGCAATTAAGAGCCCATGGATAACCATGGATATAAAGGGTGCTAACACCTTCCCTTTGTATAATGTACCTCCCGAACTCAAAATCTAATCAAGGTATTTCCTGTTCTTTTCCGCCTTTCCTTATTGGATAAAAGAAAAGTCGGTGGCGACTCTTGCTATCTGCGACATTGCTTTTCAAAGCAAAAACACAAAGTCAGTTCACCGTATCACAGAACTGGCGACTCTGCTGGGGAAACCTTAAAAAGAGAGGTTACCTTAAAGATAAGATCACTTATGTTTTCGAATTGTTTCTTTGTCTGATTTACTTTTAAGGGATTGTTTGGGTATTCTATGCTTGAGTGAAAGATCCTACACCCGGATCTAGTGTACCTTAGGTAAGTAGCAAGAGATCATCGCGATTGTCTGGCGTATACTGGAATGGTTAAAATGATGGCTACGGTTAAGTTGACACTTTGGATGTCCTGATGTTCCTCATGTTTACTTGAGGAAAAATTTGGCGTCTGCGTGGTGTCATCAAAGCATTAACTAGGAGTGTTCAAAACCAAACCAACCCAACAGAAAACCGCAAACCAAACCAAACCAAACCGAAACCGCAAAAAACCGCATTTGGTTCGGATTCGTTTGGGTCATTTTTTAACAAAACCGCACGGTTTGGTTTGGTTTGCGGTTTGCATTTTGCAAACCGAACTAAACCAAACCAAACCGCATTATGTTACAATCCAAATTTTACTTATCCCACATCCAACCAAAACATCAAACCTAGTATGCCTTAACCTTACAATTACAAACGATTTTCTCTTACTCACGCTTAGGGTTTCAATTTCAACCTTCTTAAATCTCTCATAGTAGTATCACACATTCTTCTCGTCTTCTTTTCCATGTAGGTTTCGCCTATTCTACTCTAATAAGTCATCTCTTATGTTCTTTCTTTTTCATCTTTTATGTTACTATTTTCTCTTTTAATTACATTTTTATCGCACCTTTCTTCTCAATCTCGCATCTCTTATGTTCTTTTTTTCATCTTCTCTAATCTCTCATCTCATATGTTTTTTATGTTTTATTATAATTTCTTCGATATTATTTTATGCTACTATTTATATACGTATTTTATTCCACTTTTGTCTAATCTAATTTTTTGTATATTGAATGAAACATTTTTGTCTAAATATGATGAGTTTTGATGTTATTTAGTCATGTATGAATGACTAGATATAAAGTTATGTTATTCTCTATAGGTGTATGTATGGCATAATAAAAATATTATAAAAAACCGAACCAACCGAACCAACCCAAACCGCATTGTTTTGGTTTGGTTTGGTTTTATTTCTAAAAGTCAACCGAACCAAACCAAACCGCATATTTTTTTCTCTTGCGGTTCGGATGATTTTTATCGCCCAAACCGCACTGCGAACACCCCTAGCATTAACCAGACCTTTAGAACCCTAATTGACTCATCCTAGCCATTAGAAAGTAGTGAGATAACTGACTTCGGTTCCGACTGGGGTTGGTTGATACTCGATACTACACTCTTTGAGATTGGACTTTAGGGAAATTTTGGTCAACCGCTTGGTGTTGCACTGAAGTGGACTTAAGGAAAGGTCAATGATTTGAGATCCTTCTAGAACCCGGTTACTATTCTAGGACAGGTTGAACCAACCAAACTTCAGTGGGGAGGGTACTTACCTATGGAACTCATGTAAGCCTTAAAACCTAGGAATGATTGTGGTGTGCTTGTTTGTGCTTGTTACTTACTTGACATCATAACATCATAACATCATGACATCATGGCATTGTACTAACCATTTCGAGGACTTAGAGATTTAACTTTGCTCTGTTTTGTAGGGCTATGGCTTCCAGGAAGACCATCCGAATCAATTTTATAGCGACCTCTCCTCAACTCAAGGATTTAGTGTCGGAACTTCCCGATCATGCTCAGTTCATCAAGAAACATGGTTATCTCCTCAGTTTAGTTACCACCGGTTTCAAGGAAGATATGATGAGAGTTCTATTCCAGTTCTTCGATCCTAAACATCATTGCTTCACCTTCCCAGATTATCAGTTGGTACCCACATTAGAAGAATTTTCCAGGTTGCTTGGGATACCTATCCTTGATCAAACACCTTTCAGTGGTTTAGAAAAGATTCCGAGGTCTGAAGAGGTTGACGCGGATTTACACATGACAAAGTCCGACATTGAAACTAATTGGGTAACAAGAAGTGAAGTTAAGGGTTTACTTGTCAAATTTGTGATAAATAAGGCCCGAGAATTCCTAAAAGTTATGAGTGTCTACGCTTTCGAAGATGTTCTAGCATTACTAATATATGGTTTGGCGCTATTTCCTAATCCGGATCAATTCATAGACATGAATGCTGTTAAGATATTTCTCACTCATAACCCTGTGCCCACCTTGCTTGGAGACATGTTGCATTCCCTTCACACTCGTATTATGAAAAGGCAAGGGACTCTCATGTGCTGTGTACCTTTATTATCTAGGTGGTTTATTTCGCACCTTCCTCAATCAGTCTTGAAGAATGAGCAAAATTTGACATGGTCTCAAAGGATAATGTCACTCTCCCATTCAGACATCCATTGGTGTCCCCAACCCAAAGAAAATGTTATCATCATTGACCGTTGTGGAGAATTCTCTAATGTACCACTCCTGGGGATAAGAGGAGGTATTACTTATAATCCTGCTTTAGCCCTACGTCAGTTTGGTTATGCTCGAAGAGATGGTCCACATGAAATAATTATCCAAGGCACTGTGTTTGACTATGACAACGATTCTCAAGGTCTCCGTCAAAGGTTTGTACGAGCTTGGGGCATGGTGAAAAGAAGTACTTTAGGACAGAAAAACTCTATTCCTATGGAACCTTATCTCAGATGGGTACGCGCAAAAGCTCGTGAGCTTATCATGTCATATCTTGCAATCGGACCTCTGATTGTTGAACCAAAAGTTGAAGGAGGTACCCCTCAGATCATTCCTTATCCAGATATGCCTACCAATGTTGAAGAATTGAAGAAATCTTGGATCCAGTTGAGAGAGGAAAGGGATACTTTTGAAGCTCAGTTCTGTGCTGAAAGGAAGAAAGTATTAGAGCTCACCAGCCAGCTTAATGAGGAACGAAGTCTCAATGCATATCTCCGCCCAAAAAGAAGTCGTCCCTGGGAGACTTGAGCTTTCATTTTTTCTTGTAATGAACATTGATTAAAGAAATTATTAATAAAAGTTCCCCTTTTTGGTGGTTTACGCAAAGTTAAATTCCAAAAGTCCTTGAAAACATTTCATACATTGCATAGCATAACATAACATTGCATTACAGGTACTCTAAAGGATCAATGTTCTCACGGTCTTCCTTGTAACACCTCAAAATTTGCCCTCCTCTCTTGGGACTAGCTGAGCATATTGCAACTCATTTTATAGGGCATTAGGCATTACATATTTGCATATCATGTGGAAACAATAAGCAAGTCATCCTCCTAGGTCTTTCTCAGAAGATAGAGAGGTTAAAAGATTCTAGCTTGAGAGTCTCATGAATTGATCCCTAGCCATCTGAGGGTTTGTGCTTCAAGTAGGGTTCATTGGTTCCTCAAGGAGGATGAGTGTTATCTTATTGGCCAGAGTATATCACCATCATCATGGTACATCATCATCATCATGATTCATTATTTCTGATCAGGTTCCTTGGGATTAGGGTTTTGACCTCTGGTCAACCCTAATCAGTTGCATTATGCCAATCAGGGATTTTCAAGGAGATGAGGTCTTTAATGAGATGGAGATCATCATATGATTTTGTTGAGCTTGTATAAGCTAGGGTTTCATGTTGGAGCCATTTCATCAAGTGGTTGAGGTTCAAAATCATCTGTGCATGGCCAAGTCATCTATCAACTACAAAAGTCAACTGCCAAGTCAACTGTTAGATTTGGAGGTGGGAAGTGAGTAGAAATACTTCATTCATGTTCAAACAAGTCTCATTTGACATTTCAAACATCAACATTGAAGAATTTAAAGTCAGGACAAAACTTTCCAAAAATAGAAAGTGACCTGTAATTTGAACCTGCCAAAAATGGAAATGTTTTCAACTCAAGATTACATCATCAAGAAAGCTTCAAATGAAATTTTGTTGAACATGAAACTTGTAGATCTTTCTCTCCCATTTCCAAAAAGTCCAAGATCATGGATTTCTCATGTGTGGTTAAGGAGATATGATCAAATCTTGACAAAGTGTACATGGAACTTCAAATGAGCATAACTTCTCAACCAAAACTCCAAATTGGATGGCTCTTTTTGCATTTTTCTTCTCTTGATCTCTAGTTTCCAAATCTTGCATTACATGACATGCATTATCATCACATGAATATTTGGAAATTCACTTGATTTTTGGAGGGAAAATATGGAATTTAAAATTTATGCATTATTTGAACATTCCACCATTGCCTTTAGCTCAAAAACAGGTTTTTAAGTGAAATTCAATCCAAACTCGTGCACTGTTCACATGCATTTTCATGCATAAGGTGAAAAAACAAATTTTGCACTTACACTCCAAATTGCTAATTACATTTACCAAATGGCTTAAGCATGATTAAAAGAGTGATTAGGGGGAGGTATAAAAGGAAAACCCTAACTGTTTCAGCATTAACAACATTCATTTTTTCAGATCTAGAAAAATCTCTCAAAATTCTCTCTCCAAATTTCTCCAAATTTCTTCACATCTAATCCATTTCCAATGCTTCATTCATTGTCTTGAAGTGTTCTTGAGCAATTTTGCATGTGAAACCAAAGCAAATCGTGGCACATTGAAGCATATTCAAAGCTTGGAGCATTAATGGCAATGTCAAATTCTGTTGGATTCAGGAGCAGTTGAGCTTTAATCTCTCATCCAAGCATCCATACAAGTATCATAGAAGACTTTTGGAGCATCACAAGGCCTGGATAACACGATTCAAAGGTTCTGCTCTACAAGAGGTTATAAATCGCATCTCATAATTTTGAATTCCTTTGCTATGATGTTATAGATCTTAGTGCGCTGATTAAACTGAGCTTTGAATCACAAATTTTCATGCAAAATTGAGTTAGATATGGTAGATTAAAGTTTGATGTGTGAAAATTCATTTGATCAATTCCACTTGTGTATGACGATTCATGGTTAGCTATGCATGTATTCTTGATGTACATTGAAAGATCGACACAATGATGTGTTCAATTGTGATTTCTGAGAATTTTGTTCGTGATGCCTTGCACTGTTCATGAACACGAGTGAAGAAGATGATGATTTTGGTTTTGGCAACGGTTTTGATCTTGTGAGCACAGTTTCCTGCGTCTGCATGTGTTTTCTAGGGCACGCGCTTTGATTCGTCCATGTCAGCGCCATGCAAGCCATTCCATTGGCTCTCCTTGTTTGACCGCGCGTTGACTGCCAACGGGGATTAATGAAACGCATCGTTTCATCCCTGGCGCGCCTTGCACATTCAAATTTGCCTTGTGTTCGATTCCCCACTCCAACCATTATTCAAATGCCATGCTATCTTTTCTATTTCCCTCCATTCATTTCTATATGCTTGCTTCATCATTTTTTTATTTTTTCTTCATCTTTAAAAATTCATATCAAATTAAATATTGATCCAAAAATTGCCAGGTTTTTTGCATTGTGTTGCATTTTTTGTCTATTATTTTTTGATCATTTTTCCATAAATTGTGCTTGGCTGGATTTCATTTTGTACTAGGGAATTTGAACATATATCCATTTTGTACTTTGTCTTGCTATATCATTCATGGAATGCTTGATTCTTATCCAATGCTCATGAAATTTTGCATGCTATAACTAGACATATTGCATGACATTTTGGTGTTGATTTGGTATTTTTATCATTTACCATGACTGTTTTATGAATGTGCTAAGTTAGGTGTGACAATTTGTGTCACACCTTGTGATGTTCAACTTGAATGATGAGTTTGCCATGCCAAATGATATCCAATTGTCCTGATTTTTTGTGTGATGCTTGATATGAATGTTGTAAATGAGCATGATTTTTGTTGGAAGTTTTGGGATCAATTTCTGATTTAATTGAGATTTTTCATTCTGGATGGTCACATTTGAGCTTCTAAATTGCCTTAAACTTCATTTGATTGTGAAATGCTTGTTCTTTATCCAATGAATGTGAAATTTGGCACACTATTTCTAGAGATGTTGAGTGTTGTTTTGGCTTTGGTTTGAGGTTTTTACCAATTACCATTCCTGTTTTATGCCTATGCTAACTTGGTGTGACAATTTGTGTCACACATGTGCTTGTTGTGCTTGCCTTGACTTATGCTATGTGATTGCCATGCCTAATGATGTCCAATGCCTCTAATTTTTTGTGTGATGATCATGTTGTATGTCCTGTTTACTCATGAATTTTGACAAGATTATTTGAATCAGTTTTGATTTAATGTGCATTTGTTTCTTCTGATGTCACAATGTGGTCACAATTTGCATACCTTGCCATGTTTGGTTCATGAAATGTTTTTGGTTAATGATATGGATATGGGACCTTTTGGATTATGTTCTTGATTGGATGAGGATGATTCATGTTAAATTTCATGTTCTGTTTTGAATGTTTGACCCTCTTTTGACCCTAGGCTTTGACCTAGTGGTTTGGACTCACTGTTTGGGTTGTGGATTTCAGGTTAAGAAACATTACCATGATGGAGTTGCTCACTCATTTGAGTTGATTAGTTGGTGGATGTTGGATAGTATTGAGTTGTTTTGTAGGTTGATGCCAAGTCATTTGTGTTGTGCCCATTGGCTTGTGGCTTGCACATTGTTGCTTAATGCCTTATCTGTCTGATTGTGTGATTGAATGTTGTTTGATTGTCTGAACTTTGTACTGATTTGTCTGATGTTTCCACAGGTACATTAGTTGCTTTAAGTTCACTTTGAACTTTGCTTTGCTTGGTTGCTTAACCACTGAGGTATAACTCTCTGACTTCATGTAGTCTGGAAGACCTGTCCTGTTATGTGGGCAGGCACCTGTCTGAAGCCCTCCTTAAGAGGCAATGCTTGTGTTTGTTTATTTTTGTGCCAAGCAGGAAAAGTCCTCTTATGAGGCAATTGGCAGATAAAAGAGATGTGTAATCCATCTCCTGCTACTCAGTGTGTCATTCACTTTGCTCACACACCTTGTGTTGATGCATTATGGATAATAGCCCCAGATCTATGTTGTGTCAGTCATCTGTGGAGAAGAGTTCCTACATTCTGAACTCCCACATCTTCTATTTTGAGTCAAGCTCTCCCAGGCCAGGGATAAGAGCTGTGAGGTCTTATCCTCACTTCTCATTTCATCTGCTTCACCCTAACTCTCAATGTTAGGGTTAAGAGCTAACTACACCCGATTTCAGTTGGCTTGTGTTTCACAGCCTAACCTTGTATGGGCCCAATTGATTGCATATAGTGTGTGTGATTGCTTTTTGTGCTTGTATGTATTTGCCTGTGCTGTTTAGGATAGCTTGCTCCCTGTGCAAGTTAGATAGAAACCTCAACCTAGGACCATTGTGGATTGCATGATAACTATTAGGCTCGAGTCAGTCTCCCTTCTAGTTTGTCATTTCCCAGTCTCTGGTTAGGTTAGAAGTTTTTCCCTGTTAAGGGGAACTACGTCGCCCTGATCCTCATACCAGATGAGGTACGTAGGCAGGAGATTGTGTGAGATCTCTCCGGGCACCCTTTTTCTTCTTTGTGTGTGTTTGCTTGACAGTTATTAGGCTCGAGTGCCAGACTCCCTATTAACTTGTTTGTTTGTTAACCTTCTTGTGTGTGTTAGGAGATGGATGTAAGACCAGCGATCGGCATTCCGTATCCTATTAGTGTTTGTTTGTGTGGAGTCTGACGTAAGTCCAGCGGTTGGCAGTTGGTTTCCAGTGTGTGTTTGTTGGTTCGGAGTCTGATGTAAGTCCAGTGATTGGCATTCGGTTTCCATGTTTGCCTGTTTGTGTGGAGTCTGACGTAAGCCCAGCGATTAGCAGTCGGTTTCTTTGCGTGTGTTTTGTTTCGGCGTGCGTTAGCCGAACTACGGTAGCTCTGATTCTCATTCCAGATGAGATACGTAGGCATAGGATGCGATATCCTAGCGAGCTCGTTCCCCTCTTATTCCATCTGTGTTTCCTTCCAGTGTGTGTGCAGCTTGTGAGCAGTGTTTAGCAACCTTTCCTCTATTCTTCTGAGCGTAGATCCCGTCGAGTACGACGGATGCGTAGGGGTGCTAATACCTTCCCTTCGCATAACCGACTCCCGATCCCATCTCTCTTTGGTCGCGAGACCATGTCTTTTCCAGGTTTACTTCGAGCGTTTCCTTTCCCTCTTGTGGGATAAATAACGCACGGTGGCGGCTCTGTTTGTTTTGTTTTTTCCCGCCGGTTGTTTTTCGCGGATGCGACAGCTGGCGACTCTGCTGGGGACAATAGAAGTTGACCTCTGGCTGGTCCATCTTCCCTAAGCGAGTCACTCCTAGCGTTCTCTAGGATAGTTTAGGTTGCTTGTGTTGCTCTATTTATTGCATTTATGATTATTATGTTGTATATATATTTGCATAAATGTTTGCATGCATCATACTGTCATTGTGCTGTCTTCTGTACAGGTGGTTTCTCTGATTTGGGGTGGGTGTTCTGAGTGGGGCTAAAACCCAGGCCCGAGTATACACCTAGGATTAGTGTGGTCTCATGTTGCCTCTCATGTTAGGTCAACATGTTTTTGGCGACATGAAATACCACAAGCCGGACGAGGTTCTTTTGAGGGAGCTCTTCCTTTGTGGAGTATCCACTTTGGTTGAGTCACTTCATCTGAGCTGGTGACTTCGGTGACCGTTCTTTCCCGGATCATTGGTTTAGACGATCTTATGAGAGCTGCAACGGCACACCCGAAAGGGCAAACCCGTTGAGTATCTTTGCCCGATTGTCGAGACCATTATCCGCCTTAGAATGACCTGATTAGAATTCACCTGTGAGGGGAGGGTTGATTCTTACAGATGCATGTTCTGATGGTGACTTTGATGGTGACTAATGGTTCAGTTATTGATCAGAGCTCTATTTATAAGTCGGATTTATGGATTTATTTCTGAGACGCCGGATTTCTGTCCGTGGTATTTATCAGTGGGGATCCGTTTATTTCAGGATTCCCCGGGCTGGTTCAGAGGGACTTATGGTTATCAGTTCAGAGGACTTTCTGGTGATGATGGTGATGTATCCTTCAGTTCCGTTTATTTCGGAACCCTGAGTGGGATTTGTGGTTACATATACCTCAGATGGTTGTGATCAGTTCAGAGACCGTAACTCAGTGTAGTGGATGTTCAGATGACTTGGAGGATGGCACAGTGCATTGCATTCATACATCAGCATCATTCGCATTTTGCATTTATCTGCATCTAACTCATGTTTATCCATATGCAGAGGACATCTTGATTGAGATCCTGGTTGAGAGACTTCTTTGTTCCAGACATGAGGACCGACTTGAAGGATGATGTTGTGTACAGTTTCTTTGATCCAGAGATCAGTGTGCTGAAGAAGATGATAGCATTGATTACACCTGACCATGTGGGGATGTTTCGTGAGGCTTATGGGGGTATTCTGAAGATGGTTTTCAGGCTCACAGACAGTGATAGGAGCGCCATCCATACTCTTCTCCAGTTTTATGACCCTAGTTTGAGATGTTTCGTGTTCCCGGATTACTTGTTGGGACCTTTGATGGAGGATTATGCCAGCATCCTGGGTATGCAGATTCGAGATCAGATTCCATTCTATGTCACCAAGGGGGAACCTGATATTGTGGAGATTTCTCGTGCTCTTTGTTTGAGCCCAGAGATGATTAAGGGGGGTTTGAAGGAGAAGGGAAAGTTACCTGGTTTTCATCTGAGTTTCTTGGAGGCTAAAGCCAAGGAGCATGCTGTTGTGGGTAATTGGAGGACTGTGTGTGCTTTGATTGCTGTCAGCATTTATGGGACCATCCTGTTTCCTAATCAGAAGAACTTTGTGGACATTAATGCTATCAGGTTGTTTATACAGAGGAATCATATTCCTACTCTGGTTGGGGATGTTTATTACTCGGTCCATAATCGGAACGAGAAGCGACGTGGGGGATTGGTCCGATGTTGTGCCCAGCTGCTATACAAGTGGTTCATGGGGTATTTGCCTTCTAGAGGTGCCTTTGCCTTTCTTGACCCTACTGTCAAGTGGTCAGTCAGGTTGATGGGTTTGCGAGCCAATGACATAGCTTGGACTCACAATGGTATGGCTGGACGGGATTTCATTTACAGTTGTGGGAGTCTTCCCAATGTGCCTCTTATAGGAGTTCAAGGTTGCATTAATTACAATCCGGTACTTCTTAGGAGACAAATGGGATTTGCTGTGGATGGTCCTCCTCTCGGGCGAGAGATTCAGGAGTCTTTTTACTTCCCAATTGAGGGCAATCAGACAAAGTTGAGGCAAGTGTCTGATGAGTGGCGCGACATTCAGAGGAAGGGCAAGGTTCCTTTTGGCAAGGTTAACAGTAGGTCTTTTCCTCCGTTTGATGATTGGCTTAGGAAGAGGATAAAGCTCACACATCTACCATTTCCTGGAGGTGATCCTTGGTGTCCTTTGATTGAGGGGCCACGTTCTTCTGTCAGCATGGAGGAGTTCCTTGAGATGAAGAAAGCCAGAGATCAGCTGCAAGCAGAGAAGACTGAGTTGGAGATGAGTGTTGCTAGAATTCAGATGGCTAATCAGGAAATCAAAGGGAGAATAGAAGACCAGGATAAGAGACATGCCATGGAGGTGAAGCGCTTTGAGATAGACACTGCCTATTACCGCAAGATCAGCCAAGCATTGGAGTCATCTGCGAAGGAGCATGACATCACTAAGGAGAAGTTGGCTAGAGCTTCGAAGGTCATTGAGGATGAGAAGAGGAGACAAATTCTTGTGAAGTCTCAGAGGGAAGTTAGAGCCAAAGTCCTTACTACAGAATGGGAAGCGGAGAAAGCGAAGATTATTGCTGAGAGAGATCATTATCTTGCTGAGAGGGATCATTATTTCCGACAGATGAAGATTCACCAGAAGGAGATAGGGAGATTGCAGCAGGAGAACATTGAACTCAGTTTTACTGTGAAGTTTACTAAGATGGTAGATGAGGCGGAGCCTCCCGTGGGGCCTTCTTCAGTATAGCCTTTTGTTATCATTTGTGTGGATTACCGTTAGGCCTGTTGACGGAATTCACTTGCTTGTATTTTCTTTCTGTTTCTGGAGAATTGTATTTGATTTGTATCAGCCTGATGTATGACTCTCGCACTTATTGTGCACTGTTGGTATACAATGGTTATTTTCATTCAGGGATCGATCTTCAAGCTTTATTTGCTTTCCTGTACGCACTCACCCAGCACACACATGGTTGGGTGGTATCTTTGCTAAATCATATATCTCTGCTCTGTATGGCAAAACCAGACGATTGATGTCAGAATGCTGCCAAATTATTATCTGTCTCGATGAAACCAGGATCGAAAGACAGAGTGTTCCTCATACGGATAGACATTGCATTCATGCGTGAGTCATAATAACTGTCTTCTATTTTGCAGGTGTCAGTCTCTAACATGTTTGATTGACACAGGAATGATGAATCCATCCAACACCGACCTTCTCGAATTGAAAGAGATGATGAGGGATTTGTTCAATGTTGTGCAAGGGCTCGCCTTGGGGCAGAAAGCAATCGCCGAGAAGGTGGAGAGGATTGAAAAGTGGCTGAGAATGGGGGAAATCCAGGGAGATGCTCTGTCATCTGGAGTAAAGAAGCCCTTCGGCAATAGTCAGCACAAGAAGGAGGTTGAATCTAGTGATGTGCATGCCAAAAGGGGTAAAGATCGTTACCACCCATATGCTGCTGCAGTGACTATTCAGGCTGGTAATTCATCTGTACTACAGCAACGGCAGTCACCTCAACAGAGAACACAGAAAGATGGGTGCCAGGTGAGAAGAAGGACGACAGATCGTCATTTTAATAAGCCGCCCGTGACTTTTGCCTTTTTGTTTAAAAGGTTGAAGGATCTTGGGTTGGTTCAGCCAAGGACATTGGTTCCAGGGAAACCAGATCAGAGGCTTGCAAGTTACGATGAGAATGTCAGGTGCGAGTTCCATGCTGGTGCACCCGGACATCACATTGAGGGGTGTAAAGCTTTTAAGCATGTCGTTCAAGATTTGGTGGATTCTAAAGCCATCAATTTTGCACCGACGCCAGATGTTAATGCTAACCCCATGCCGATGCATGGTTCTATGGGGATAAATGTGATGTTAGAGGATAAGAGAAAAATAGAGGTGACGAATGTGGGTCAATTGAGGACTCCAATATTTGTGGTCAAGAGACATCTGATGAAGAGTGGAGTTTTCCCTGGTTGTGATAATCGTTGTGCTGCCTGCACCGTCACTACGAATGGGTGTGTAATGCTGAGGGAGACGATTCAGAGAATGATGGATGAAGGACGTCTCCGATTTGAGAAAGTTGATTGGGGGGAGGAGGACATCTTTGTCAGCCACTTGTCATCGTTCAAGCAGGTAGAAATGGACAGTGAAATATTTGAAACACCATGTCAGGCAGTTGAGACCGTCAAGGTAGAAAATGCCATTTGTGGTGAGAAAGAGAAAAAGCTGTCCATTTCTTCTTACAAGCAGGCCATGGAAGTGGTGAAGAACGGAGAAGCCCTAGGCTGGGGAAAGATCATAGACATTGTGGTGAAGGAGGATATGTTCGGGGTTGGCTATCAGCCAGATCAAGAGTCGTCTAGACAGAACAAAGGACGTCATCCACCGTTCACATTCATCAGTGCTGGAATGTTGAATCCAGGTCACGCCTGTACAGTAGGTGAAGATATCGACAGTGACTGCGAGCTCGATAGTTAGATAAAATCGTGCATACCAGGAAACTGAGGAGCCTCAAAGATCATCACTATCACTCTACTTGAAGAGTAATATTTCTTGTTTTTCAATTTTGTTTGCATGAAAGCCATACGTTTTGCCCGAAACGTAATGGTTCATTGTAAGGGCCATCTCATGTGTTTCATTGTGCAACATTTTGCATCATTAATAAATGGATGTTTTGTAGTTAAAAGCGGTGCTCCCTGTTTTTCATTTATTTTTACAGTTTAAAAACAAATAAAAATGGCAATGTTTGTTTTCATTTTTCCCCTTTTTGATTTGTCTCGTTCCGATTTCGAAAAATAATCCTCCTGATCTCATTGATAACAATTTCGTTACACCTTTGAATGACTTCGACAATCCAATCTATCATGCTGAAGAATAAGGCGAAGAAGATGGTGATCTGCTGGAAATTAGCCAGGTTGTCGAAATAAGAGGAGAAGGTGATTTAACCGCACGAGGAGCGATTCAAGATTCTTATTCCAGGCATCGCCGAGGTCAGAAAGGAAGTTAAAATTGGGGCCGCTTCAGAGGCAAGTCGAGAGCAGAATGGTAGCCCTGTTGAAAGAGCATGTGGATACCTTCGCCTGGTCGTATCAGGATAGGCCAAGGTCGGATGCCGATGTCGTTGTGCACAAACTACCATTGAGAGAAGACTGTCCTCTAGTGAAGCAGAACACCGGCGCCACGTATCAGGGTGACTTTGTTTCATGATATGATTCATCATGAAATCGAATGCTATGTTGATAACATGATAGCAAGGTCCCAAACAGAAGTGGGGCATTTGGTAGATTTGGTCAAGTTGGTCGATCGGTTGAGACAATTCAGACTGAGGTTGAATCCGAATAAGTGCACTATCAGAGTGCGGTCCGGTAAGTGGTTGGGGCTTATTGTGAGCAAAAAAGGAATCGAGGTTGATCCTGCTAAAAAAAAGGGAAAGAAAGAAAGAAAGAAAAGAAAGGGAAAGAAAAAGCAATACAAGAAATGCCTGAACCGAGAACAGAGAAAGAGGTTCGTGGTTTCTCAGGAAGATTGAACTGCATTTCACGGTTCATATCTCACCTAACAGCCGCGTGCGAACCTATATTCAAGCTGTTGAGAAAAGATCAAGCGGTCAGGTGGAATAATGGTTGCCAAGGGGCATTGAGAAATAAAAGAATAAGTTGCAGGAGCCTCCGATTCTGTTGCCTCCCTATGGAGAGAGACCGTAAACCCTATACTTGACAGCCCTCGAGGGGTCTATGAGGTGTGTACTGGGGCAGCATGACGAGTCTGGTCGAAAAGAGCATGCAATTTACCTTAGCAAAAAGTTTACCGACTGTGAAACAATACATTCACTGCTCGAGAAAACTTGATGTACTTTGGCATAGGCTGCTCGCTGACTGAGACAGTATATGCTGGTTCATACCACTTTGCGGATTTCCAAGACGGATCTGATCAAGTACATGTTTGAAAAGTCAGCATTGACCGGACGGGTTGCGAGATGGCAAATGATTTTGACTGAGTATGATATACAATATACTTCTCAGAAAGCAATCAAGGGGAGTGTATTGTCTGATTACCTCGCCCAGCAACCTATTGAGGATTATCAACCGATGAAGTTTGAGTTCCCTGATGAGGACATCATGTTTCTCAAATCGAAAGATTGCGAGGAACCAATCCCGGAGGAGGGGCCTGACCCTGAATCCGAATGGATTCTGATGTTTGATGGGGCCGTTAATGTGAATGGTAGCGGTGTTGGTGTTGTTTTGGTTACGCCGAAAGGATCCCACATTCCTTTTGCTGCCTGGCTAACATTTGAGTGCACCAACAACGTGGCTGAATACGAAGCTTGTATCCTGGGGATTGAAGAGGCGATTGATTTACGGATCAAGAACCTTGTAATATATGGAGATTCGGCTTTGGTTGTGAATCAGGTTAACGGAAAATGGTATACGCATCAATCTCATTTAATTCCATATCGGGATTATACGAGGAGATTGTTGACGTTTTTCACCAAGGTGGTATTGCATCATGTGCCGAGAGAAGAGAATCCTTTGGCAGATGCTTTGGCTACTCTAGCCGCCTTGATTAAGGTGCAGTGGTGGAATCAGTTCCCCAGTGTTGAGGTGGGACGTTTGGATAGACCGGCTTATGTGTTTGCTGTTGACACAACGCCTGACGATGAGAAGCCGTGGTATTACGATATCAAGCGCTATCTGGAGACCCAAGAATATCCTGAGGGAGCATCCAAGAAGGACCGAAAGACTCTGCGGAGGTTGGCCATGGTGTTTTACTTGAATAAGGATGGGGTCTTGTACAAGCGGAATTTTGATTGGGTCTTGCCCAGGTGTGTTGATGACAAAGAAGCAAGCCAGTTGATGAAAGAGGTTCACGAGGGGTCATTTGGTACCCGTGCCAGTGGAAATGCAATAGTAAAGAAGCTGCTGAGGGAAGGTTATTACTGGATGACAATGGAGGCCCAATGTTTCAATTTCGTGTGGAAGTGTCATAAATGCCAGATTTATGCTGACAAGGTGCACGTGCCTCCGAATTCGTTGAGCTTGATGTCGTCTCCGTGGCCGTTTGCTATGTGGGGCATTGATATGATCGGAAAGATTGAGCCGACGGCTTCGAATGGGCACCGGTTCATATTAGTGGCTATTGATTACTTCACCAAGTGGGTGGAAGCAGCCTCTTATGCAAACGTGACAAAGTCGGTCGTCGCCAGATTCCTGAAGAGAGACATCATTTGCAGATATGGGGTTCCCGAGAGAATCATTACTGATAATGGTTCTAATTTGAACAATAAAATGATGGCAGAACTGTGCCGGGAATTCAAGATCGAGCATCACAATTCTTTTCCCTATCGTCCGAAGATGAATGGGGCGGTTGAGGCAGCCAATAAGAATATTAAGAAGATTGTACAAAAAATGGTCGTGACCTATAAAGATTGGCATGAGATGTTGCCGTTTGCATTGCGTGGGTACCGAACTTCGGTGCGTACATCTACTGGGGCAACGCCTTTCTCTTTGGTGTATGGGATGGAAGCCGTGTTACCGGTTGAGATTCAAATTCCTTCGCTGAGAGTCCTGATGGACGTAAAGTTGCAAGAGGCTGAATGAGTAAGGACCCGGTATGAAGAGTTGAGCCTGATTGAGGAAAAGAGGTTGGCGGCCATTTGTCATGGGCAGTTGTACCAGCAGAGGATGAAGGGTGCTTTTGACCGAAAGGTGCGACCTCGTGTGTATCACGTAGGAGATCTGGTGTTGAAAAGGATCCTTCCTCCTCAAAACGATCGTAGGGGCAAGTGGACACTCAATTATGAAGGTCCGTTCGTGGTCAAGAAGGTTTTCTCTGGCGGAGCCTTGTTGTTAACGACCATGGATGGCGAGGATTTTCCATCCCCTGTGAATGCGGACGCAGTTAAAAAATACTTCGTATAAAGAGACCCGTTGGACGAAAAGAATAAAATAGTCCAGGCAAAAATGGGCATCCCGGCGAACCGAAGAAAAAATGAAAAAGGTTCGGGCAAAAATTAGAGATAAAAGAAAAAACTGTACACCCGGCAAGTCGAAAACCTGAAAAGGCGGCTTGGGCAAAAAAGGGTATCCCGGTGGACTGAAAACCCGAAAGGGCGGTCCAGGCAAAAGAGGGATTGAAACGAACAACTGCGTCCAGCATGATCGTTTGCTTGGTTAAGATGACCTGGATAATCCCTGGCAGGGATCAGTCGGAAATGTCTTGTTCAGAAGGCGGAAAGTGCGGAGAGTCTGAGGACATATGGGGTGTAACCGAGTTGGAACTCGATGAGATCGCGGCTTCACATTGCCATTAGGATAGATTTTTCCTTTTGTGCGCAATTACCTCTTTTCAGGAATTGCTTCCTGTGTATTGCTCAGTCTTGAGCCACATTTTTTCAATCAATAAAATGCATATTCAGTCAAATAATTTTGTTTTTGTTTTCATTACCGCTTTGATTGCAAAAACATCCGTTTATTTTGATAAAGAATCTTTGCATGTTGATACATGGAGGTCCCTTCCTATGCATGCTTATAAGATTGAAAGCTTGAAATCTTATTCGGAAGGTTGAGTGACCCAAGTGTTGAAATTTTGGCACGCCTGGGGCACGTTTTTATCTAACGATCTCTTTTGCAGGTGCTGTTAGATATTTTCTCTCACTTGCAGGTTGTGATGTGAAAGCTTCTGACAAAAGATCCCCGTGGAGTCCAATCAGGGACGAGGAACGGGAGAATGGTGATAAGACAACGAAAGACGTGCGACGATCCTTGAGAATTAATCAAGAAGACTCTTCAAAGTCTGAGGATTGGAAAGTTTGTATAAATCCAAGGAGTTCGATCTCCGTCGAGTACGGAGGAGTCGAGAATACAAGGTGATGAATCAGAAAAGTCCAAACGAGTTTGGGAGTTCTCAAAAGTTGAAAGCAGACACTGGAGTTGGATGGTGAATACCAGGGTTCGACGAGTCGACAGGTGTTTTGTGCCAGATATTCCTTGTTTCCCCAAGCAGAGTTGGGATTGTTACCTCCTCAGCAGATTCGAGGTATGTGTCTTCCCTGGCAGGGTCGGGATGGTTATCTCCCCAGCAGGTTTGAGATTGGTGTTTCCTCAGCAGCCAGGCCTGAAGGTTGCTATTTCCCCAGCGGAGGTGTTTATTGGTAGTTGTTTCCCCTAGCACGGCGGAGCTTGTTAGTTTCCCAGCAAGTCAAAGACTATTGTTATCCCCGCAGAATGCGTTGGTGGTTTATTCCTCAGTGAAGTCCCCAAGTGGATCGGGTTCAGTGGAGGTCATCCCTGGTAAGGGTGGTCCTTTCCCCAGCAGCGGTGTTATTCCCCAGTAGGGTGGAGATTGGAGTGTTGTCGAGTTCCTCAGCAGAGTGCCTCGAGCTCCCCAGAAGAGTCCCTTGAGGGGGATACCTTTTATGCATTCATCATTTAGGAGATCATAGCATATTGCATAATAAATTGCGTAGCATTTCTATGATTATGGAGCATTACGCTGAAAAATCATGCATCATCGTTGCAAGCATAAGCTAGTCTCAAGCCGTGGTTACCGTTTGAGAATCAGTTTATTTGGTTGGAAGATCAGCCTCAGCATTGCAAGCATCAGCTAGCCTCAAGCCGTGGTTACCGTTTGAGAGTTAGTTTCGCTGGATGGTGAAGATGTTACTCCGAGGAGTTCACCATCGTGATTCTGAATCAACAGTGTTCCCTAGTAGTACGATATTGGTGGAAACCTTTCCGTCGGGCGGAGATGGAAATGAAGATCAAAGAACGTTACGCGATCAACGCGAAAATCGAAGAATGGAGAAAAGGAAGTGTTGCGGCATTTTCTGGAGAATGGGGTCCAAATGGAGATTGGAGTTGAAGATTATATTCGGGATGAGGTCCTCAGGATTATCTTCTGATCATGTGTCACCTTAGACTTTGGCTGAGGCCAACAGAAGTTGTTATGGGTGTCTTCTGAGGAAGAAGTGCACATGTTACCTTCCTGTTGTGAAGGCGTACCCTCTGATATGTCGCCATCAGAGTGGTGTTTTGGTGTTATTTCCGACGTTGCCAGCGGAATTATCACAAGAAAAGGGAGAACGGGGTTCAAATGGAGAAAGGGAAGTGTTGCAGCATTTTCTGGAGAGCGGGGTCCAAATGGAGAAAGGGAAGTGTTGCGGCATTTTCTGGAGAATGAGGTTCAAATGGAGAAAGGGAGACACAGGGTGTTTTCCGGAGAGCGGGGTTCACAACGGCGATCACGAGTTATCATCAGGTGACTGGGGTTCAATTGGAGAGCGGGGTTCATTGTTTGGGAAACAAGATTACTATGAAGTTGTCGGGGTTCAACTGCGGTGATCGGGGATCATAAGCGCGAAAATATTTGTTCGGGGTTCAAGAAAAGCAAAAAAAGATTATCAATCAGAAAGTTTCGGGGTTCAAGAAAAAGTCAAAGTAATAATAATAATAGTCCCCAGTGGATGCGGTGTTCAGGCCATGGTTATCCCTGTGTTACCATTTATTTTGGTATACAGGTCAAGTTTCTTTTCGGTATTCAGGCCGACTTTCTCCGTACCAGACGGATTCTTCTTTTGAGATTGCTTCTTCGCCGATTCTGACAGGCATGGTTAATTATTTCCCATCAGAGTGCAAATTGTTCGTCTGTTCTTGGTATTCAATCACTCTTCACCCTGATCATCCGAAAGCCGAGGTTGTTCATGTCGACAGGTTCACAGTGGATTGAATAGGGGCAGCTGTAACACCTCAAAATTTGCCCTCCTCTCTTGGGACTAGCTGAGCATATTGCATCTCATTTTGTAGGGAATTAGGCATTACATCTTTGCATATCATGTGGAAACAATAAGCAAGTCATCCTCCTAGGTCTTTCTCAGAAGATAGAGAGGTTAAAAGATTCTAGCTTGAGAGTCTCATGAATTGATCCCTAGCCATCTGAGGGTTTGTGCTTCAAGTAGGGTTCATTGGTTCCTCAAGGAGGATGAGTGTTATCTTATTGGCCAGAGTATATCACCATCATCATGGTACATCATCATCATCATGATTCATTATTTCTGATCAGGTTCCTTGGGATTAGGGTTTTGACCTCTGGTCAACCCTAATCAGTTGCATTATGCCAATCAGGGATTTTCAAGGAGATGAGGTCTTTAATGAGATGGAGATCATCATATGATTTTGTTGAGCTTGTATAAGCTAGGGTTTCATGTTGGAGCCATTTCATCAAGTGGTTGAGGTTCAAAATCATCTGTGCATGGCCAAGTCATCTATCAACTACAAAAGTCAACTGCCAAGTCAACTGTTAGATTTGGAGGTGGGAAGTGAGTAGAAATACTTCATTCATGTTCAAACAAGTCTCACTTGACATTTCAAACATCAACATTGAAGAATTTAAAGTCAGGATAAAACTTTCCAAAAATAGAAAGTGACCTGTAATTTTGCCAAAAATGGAAAGGTTTTCAACTCAAGATTACATCATCAAGAAAGCTTCAAATGAAATTTTGTTGAACATGAAACTTATAGATCTTTCTCTCCCATTTCCAAAAAGTCCAAGATCATGGATTTCTCATGTGTGGTTAAGGAGATATGATCAAATCTTGACAAAGTGTACATGGAACTTCAAATGAGCATAACTTCTCAACCAAAACTCCAAATTGGATGGCTCTTTTTGCATTTTTCTTCTCTTGATCTCTAGTTTCCAAATCTTGCATTACATGACATGCATTATCATCACATGAATATTTGGAAATTCACTTGATTTTTGGAGGGAAAATATGGAATTTAAAATTTGTGCATTATTTGAACATTCCACCATTGCCTTTAGCTCAAAAACAGGTTTTTAAGTGAAATTCAATCCAAACTCGTGCACTGTTCACATGCATTTTCATGCATAAGGTGAAAAAACAAATTTTGCACTTACACTCCAAATTGCTAATTACATTTACCAAATGGCTTAAGCATGATTAAAAGAGTGATTAGGGGGAGGTATAAAAGGAAAACCCTAACTGTTTCAGCATTAACAACATTCATTTTTTCAGATCTAGAAAAATCTCTCAAAATTCTCTCTCCAAATTTCTCCAAATTTCTTCACATCTAATCCATTTCCAATGCTTCATTCATTGTCTTGAAGTGTTCTTGAGCAATTTTGCATGTGAAACCAAAGCAAATCGTGGCACATTGAAGCATATTCAAAGCTTGGAGCATTAATGGCAATGTCAAATTCTGTTGGATTCAGATGCAATTGAGCTTTAATCTCTCATCCAAGCATCCATACAAGTATCATAGAAGACTTTGGGAGCATCACAAGGCCTGGATAACACGATTCAAAGGATCTGCTCTACAAGAGGTTATAAATCGCATCTCATAATTTTGAATTCCTTTGCTATGATGTTATAGATCTTAGTGCGCTGATTAAACTGAGCTTTGAATCACAAATTTTCATGCAAAATTGAGTTAGATATGGTAGATTAAAGTTTGATGTATGAAAATTCATTTGATCGATTCCACTTGTGTATGACGATTCATGGTTAGCTATGCATGTATTCTTGATGTACATTGAAAGATCTACACAATGATGTGTTCAATTGTGATTTCTGAGAATTTTGTTCGTGATGCCTTGCACTGTTCATGAACACGAGTGAAGAAGATGATGATTTTGGTTTTGGCAACGGTTTTGATATTGTGAGCACAGTTTCCTGCGTCTGCATGTGTTTTCTAGGGCACGCGCTTTGATGTCCATGTCAGCGCCATGCAAGCCATTCCATTGGCTCTCCTTGTTTGACCGCGCGTTGACTGCCAACGGGGATTAATGAAACGCATCGTTTCATCCCTGGCGCGCCTTGCACATTCAAATTTGCCTTGTGTTCGATTCCCCACTCCAACCATTATTCAAATGCCATGCTATCTTTTCTATTTCCCTCCATTCATTTCTATATGCTTGCTTCATCATTTTTTTATTTTTTCTTCACCTTTAAAAATTCATATCAAATTAAATATTGATCCAAAAATTGCCAGGTTTTTTGCATTGTGTTGCATTTTTTGTCTATTATTTTTTTATCATTTTTCCATAAATTGTGCTTGGCTGGATTTCATTTTGTGCTAGGGAATTTGAACATATATCCATTTTGTACTTTGTCTTTCTATATCATTCATGGAATGCTTGATTCTTATCCAATGCTCATGAAATTTTGCATGCTATAACTAGACATATTGCTTGACATTTTGGTGTTGATTTGGTATTTTTATCATTTACCATGATTGTTTTATGAATGTGCTAAGTTAGGTGTGACAATTTGTGTCACACCTTGTGATGTTCAACTTGAATGATGAGTTTGCCATGCCAAATGATATCCAATTGTCCTGATTTTTTGTGTGATGCTTGATATGAATGTTGTAAATGAGCATGATTTTTGTTGGAAATTTTGGGATCAATTTCTGATTTAATTGAGATTTTTCATTCTGGATGGTCACATTTGAGCTTCTAAATTGCCTTGAACTTCATTTGATTGTGAAATGCTTGTTCTTTATCCAATGAATGTGAAATTTGGCACACTATTTCTAGAGATGTTGAGTGTTGTTTTGGCTTTGGTTTGAGGTTTTTACCAATTACCATTCCTGTTTTATGCCTATGCTAACTTGGTGTGAGAATTTGTGTCACACATGTGCTTGTTGTGCTTGCCTTGACTTATGCTATGTGATTGCCATGCCTAATGATGTCCAATGCCTCTAAGTTTTTGTGTGATGATCATTTTGTATGTCCTTTTTACTCATGAATTTTGACAAGATTATTTGAATCAGTTTTGATTTAATGTGCATTTGTTTCTTCTGATGTCACAATGTGGTCACAATTTGCATACCTTGCCATGTTTGGTTCATGAAATGTTTTTGGTTAATGATATGGATATGGGACCTTTTGGATTATGTTCTTGATTGGATGAGGATGATTCATGTTAAATTTCATGTTCTGTTTTGAATGTTTGACCCTCTTTTGACCCTAGGCTTTGACCTAGTGGTTTGGACTCACTGTTTGGGTTGTGGATTTCAGGTTAAGAAACATTACCATGATGGAGTTGCTCACTCATTTGAGTTGATTAGTTGGTGGATGTTGGATAATATTGAGTTGTTTTGTAGGTTGATGCCAAGTCATTTGTGTTGTGCCCATTGGCTTGTGGCTTGCACATTGTTGCTTAATGCCTTATCTGTCTGATTGTGTGATTGAATGTTGTTTGATTGTCTGAACTTTGTACTGATTTATCTGATGTTTCCACAGATACATTAGTTGCTTTAAGTTCACTTTGAACTTTGCTTTGCTTGGTTGCTTAACCACTGAGGTATAACTCTCTGACTTCATGTAGTCTGGAAGACCTGTCCTGTTATGTGGGCAGGCACCTGTCTGAAGCCCTCCTTAAGAGGCAATGCTTGTGTTTGTTTATTTTTGTGCCAAGCAGGAAAAGTCCTCTTATGAGGCAATTGGCAGATAAAAGAGATGTGTAATCCATCTCCTGCTACTCAGTGTGTCATTCACTTTTCTCACACACCTTGTGTTGATGCATTGTGGATAATAGCCCCAGATCTATGTTGTGTCAGTCATCTGTGGAGAAGAGTTCCTACATTCTGAACTCCCACATCTTCTATTTTGAGTCAAGCTCTCCCAGGCCAGGGATAAGAGCTGTGAGGTCTTATCCTCACTTCTCATTTCATCTGCTTCACCCTAACTCTCAATGTTAGGGTTAAGAGCTAACTACACCCGATTTCAGTTGGCTTGTGTTTCACAGCCTAACCTTGTATGGGCCCAATTGATTGCATATAGTGTGTGTGATTGCTTTTTGTGCTTGTATGTATTTGCCTGTGCTGTTTAGGATAGCTTGCTCCCTGTGCAAGTTAGATAGAAACCTCAACCTAGGACCATTGTGGATTGCATGATAACTATTAGGCTCGAGTCAGTCTCCCTTCTAGTTTGTCATTTCCCAGTCTCTGGTTAGGTTAGAAGTTTTTCCCTGTTAAGGGGAACTACGTCGCCCTGATCCTCATACCAGATGAGGTACGTAGGCAGGAGATTGTGTGAGATCTCTCCGGGCACCCTTTTTCTTCTTTGTGTGTGTTTGCTTGACAGTTATTAGGCTCGAGTGCCAGACTCCCTATTAACTTGTTTGTTTGTTAACCTTCTTGTGTGTGTTAGGAGATGGATGTAAGACCAGCGATCGGCATTCCGTATCCTATTAGTGTTTGTTTGTGTGGAGTCTGACGTAAGTCCAGCGGTTGGCAGTTGGTTTCCAGTGTGTGTTTGTTGGTTCGGAGTCTGATGTAAGTCCAGTGATTGGCATTCGGTTTCCATGTTTGCCTGTTTGTGTGGAGTCTGACGTAAGCCCAGCGATTAGCAGTCGGTTTCTTTGCGTGTGTTTTGTTTCGGCGTGCGTTAGCCGAACTACGGTAGCTCTGATTCTCATTCCAGATGAGATACGTAGGGCATAGGATGCGATATCCTAGCGAGCTCGTTCCCCTCTTATTCCATCTGTGTTTCCTTCCAGTGTGTGTGCAGCTTGTGAGCAGTGTTTAGCAACCTTTCCTCTATTCTTCTGAGCGTAGATCCCGTCGAGTACGACGGATGCGTAGGGGTGCTAATACCTTCCCTTCGCATAACCGACTCCCGATCCCATCTCTCTTTGGTCGCGAGACCATGTCTTTTCCAGGTTTACTTCGAGCGTTTCCTTTCCCTCTTGTGGGATAAATAACGCACGGTGGCGGCTCTGTTTGTTTTGTTTTTTCCCGCCGGTTGTTTTTCGCGGATGCGACATTCCTCTCAAACAGAAAAATGGCCTTCGAACAAACTCTCAAGGATCTCCAGGCTCAGAATGCTCAATTCCAGGAGATGATCTTGAACTTATCCAAGGGGCAGGAGGAACTGAAGACTCTATTGCTCGAGAAGAAAAAGGACAAGAAATCTGTGAGTTACATTAATCTGGGGAGAAGGCTTAAAGGACAGGCTCCATGAGTCAAGATTGGAATTCCGAAGGATAAAGAAGATGAGACAGAAAATGATTCGGAAGATGAGAATGTTGATCCCTTCAACCCTGAGGACGACTATGAAAATTATGAAAATGAACAGTACTCTTTGAAAGATGATAAGTATAAGTTACTGGAAGAACGTATGTTAGCTATGGAGGGTCAGAAGGCGCCCGGTCTGGATTTCGAAAGCTTAGGTTTGGTCTCTGATGTGGTCATTCCTCGCAAATTCAAGGTCCCCGCTTTCACTAAGTATGATGGTGCGTCTTGTCCTCAGATGCATCTGAGAGCTTATGTGAGAAAGATCCAGCCGTATACCACTGATAGGAAGCTATGGATCCATTTCTTCCAAGAGAGTTTGCCTGGCACACAGTTAGAGTGGTATTATCAGCTCGAGAGCTCTAACATCCGCACCTGGACTGATTTAGCGACAACTTTCTACAAGCACTACCAGTATAATTCTGAATTAGCGCCTACTCGGCTACAGCTGCTGAATATGACTATGGGCTCTAAAGAAAGCTTCAAAGAATATGCTCAAAAATGGAGAGACTTGGCTGGAAGATTCAAACCCCCTATGACTGATCGAGAATTAGTGGACATGTTCATGGGTACACTGACTGGCCCATTCTACAGCCATCTATTGGCAAGTTCCTCATCGGGTTTCACTGAACTTATATTGATGGGTGAACATGTTGAAAGCGGCATTCGAAGTGGAAAGATACAGGCGGCTACCTCTGCAAGCACCAAAAAGTCCTATCAGGGAAAGAATGAATCAAATGCTGTGTACGGTCAAAGGGGTCATAACAAGAAAAATCGTGACCATACTGTTGGAGCAGTTACGATTGCAGCACCGCCATCTCAAAACTTCCAACACAGACAAGACAGGCCAAGAAGGCAGTTTACCAAGATCAATATGACTTTAGCACAAGCACTGCAGGGTATGCTAAAAGCAAATTTAATTACCCTCAGAGATCCTCCTGCAAATCCTAACACTACTTCTCCTCGTTATAATCCCAATGCCAGGTGTGCATATCACTCCGATAGCCCCGGGCATGATACAAACGATTGTTGGTTGTTGAAGAATAAGATTCAGGATATGATCGACGCTGGAGAAATTGAATTTGATCCTCCAGAGACTCCTAATGTCATCACTGCTCCTATGCCTAATCATGACAAGACTGTTAATGTTGTGGATGACAATTCTCACATTACTAATGTACCTGACTTAGCATCTCCTCTCTTGATCATCAAGAAGAATTTATTGCAAGCTGGTTTATTTCCAGGTTGTGTTGAAAATTGCGATCTCTGTATACTCCGACCCAATGATTGCTTGAAGTTGAGGAATGGTATTCAACGGCTGATGGATGATCGTACAATTCTCTTTGAAAAGATTCCTAAGGTGGAAAACCCTATTGAAGAAATATATGTGATTGTTAGGTCCAAAGTTCCAGTGAAGATTACCGCTACTAGAGTGCCTGTGAAGATTACTGCTGAGCCCAAGGTAGCTCCCCTAATTATTACTGCACCTGGCCCAGTATCGTATTCCTCAAGCAAAGCCATTCCGTGGAATTATGGAGGTGACGTTTACATCCACGGCATAAAGCAAGATGATAATTTTGCTAATCCTAATGACGTTGACATTGTTGGGACTAGTAAAATTACTCGAAGTGGAAGGATCTTCTCTCCAGAAATCTCACCTCCCGCCCCTGAAACTCGAGGAAAGGGACCAATAATCAATCCTTCTCAGTCAAAGACACCAGTCGAAGTTAATACCGAAGATGTTGCCAAGCAGGAAATGAAAGAAATGCTGAAAATCATCCGTAAGAGTGATTTTGATGTGGTAGAACAGCTGGGGCATACTCCGTCTAAAATTTTGATGTTATCCTTATTGTTATCTTCTGAATCTCATGCCAATGCATTGATAAAATTCTTGAAGACCGCTCATGTACCTCAGGAGACATCTGTCGATCAGTTAGAAAATTATGTTGCTAACTTGGTTGTTGATAATGGCATAGGCTTTTCTGATGTTGACCTGACACCAGCAGGAAAGAACCATAATAAAGCTCTGTATATCTCCATTGAGTGTAAGGGGATCACCTTGTCTCATGTGTTGATCGACAATGGCTCTTCTTTGAATGTGCTACCGAAAGCTGTGCTCGATAAGCTTGACTGTAAAAGCATTGAACTGAAACCTAGTGACGTTGTGGTGCGTGCTTACGATGGTGCGAAGAGTGTTGTCCATGGTGAAGTGGTTCTCCCTATCAAGATAGGACCTCAAGTCTTCAACACTACCTGTTACATAATGAACATTCGTCCTGCCTATTCCTGCTTGCTGGGACGCCCTTGGATCCATGGGGCAAGTGTTGTAGCTTCGTCTCTCCATCAAAAGCTGAGGTATCCAATAGAGGGCAAGATTGTCACTGTGTGTGGAGAAGAAGAGTATATTGTCAGTAGTGTGCATACCTTCAGATACGTCGAGATGGATGGTGAATTCTTTGAGACTCCTTCTCAGTCATTTGAAGTAGTTCCTCCGACCAGTCCTGTCCTTAAGCCAACTTCCCGTGTGCCCAAGGTTATTCGTGCTCCTCCTGCTATGATTTCTCTGAAAGATGCTCAAGTCGTGGTTGAAGATGGTGGTCGTACTGGCTGGGGTCAACTGATCGATGTACCGTACAATTCTGATAAATTTGGCATGGGGTTTAGCTCTGAAAAGATAGTCAAAGATCAGATTAATGTTGTAGAAGATGCTGATAGCGATTGCGACTTGGATAGCTGGATTTTCCCAACAATTGGTGACGAAATCAATAATTGGAAGGCGGGAGACACTATCCCGATTTCCTTTAGTCAGGAGTAATTGTTATTGCTTATTTTAGTGTTTCAAATTTTGTAATTTTTATTATGAACAATTGAACTTCTTAAAGCATTGTGTCTATGCCCGGGGCACAATAGCTAATTTGTTAAGGGTTTTGTCATTTTCATAAGCATATTCACATTCAATAAATCAATGGACTTTTTGCATTCAAATATTGAGCTCTTTATCTTTCCTGTCATCTTTCAAATAAGCTATGTTTTCTTACACACACTCACGTAACAAATTGCAGATCCATATCCACTCTGGATCCTGTTGATAATAATTCTGCTAGTGTTAATTATGGCTTTAAAAATCCGATCTACCAAGCCGAGGATGGAAGTGAGGAAGATTGCGAAGTGCCTGGAGAGCTTGCCAGACTGTTACTGTAAGAAGAAAAGACTATACAGCCGCATGAGGAATCAATTGAAATTGTAAATCTGGGTACTGAAGTAGACAAGAAAGAAGTCAAAATAGGAGCAGGCTTGGAAAACAGTGTCAAAGAAAGATTGATTCAGATGTTACATGACTATGTAGAGATTTTTGCTTGGTCTTATGAAGACATGCCTGGACTGGATACTGATATAGTAGTACATCGTTTGCTGATGAAGGAAGATTGTCATCCTGTTAAGCAAAAGGTTCGTCGCATGCGTCCTGAAATGTCTGAGAAAATCAAAGTCGAGGTTATGAAACAATTTAATGCAGGTTTTCTAGTTGTTACTTCTTATCCTCAATGGGTTGCTAATGTGGTACCAGTGCCAAAGAAGGATGGTAAGGTGCGAATGTGTGTAGATTACAGAGATTTGAATAAAGCAAGTCCCAAAGATGACTTTCCACTTCCGCACATTGATGTTCTGGTAGATAACACCGCTCAACACAAGGTATTCTCATTCATGGATGGATTCTCAGGTTATAACCAGATTAAGATGGCACCTGAAGACATGGAGAAAACTACGTTTGTGACGCAATGGGGCACTTTCTGTTACAAAGTAATGTCATTCGGTTTAAAGAATGCAGGGGCAACATACCAGCGTGATATGGTGGTTTTGTTCCATGATATGATCCATCATGAAATAGAGGTATATGTGGATGACATGATAGCCAGATCTCATACTGAAGAAGAACATCTCGATCATTTATACAAACTGTTTGAGAGGTTGAAGAAATACAAGTTGAGATTGAACCCGAAAAAATGCACCTTTGGAGTAAGATCCGGTAAACTCTTGGGCTTTATTGTCAGTGGTAAAGGAATTAAGGTTGACTCGGCTAAGGTGAGAGCTATTCAAGAAATGCCAGTTCCCCGTACAGATAAAGAAGTCAGAGGTTTCTTGGGACGCTTGAATTACATTGCCCGATTTATCTCCCATTTGACTGCTACTTGCAAACCCATCTTCAAATTACTGAGGAAAAATCAAGAGATAATATGGAATGATGAATGTCAAGAAGCTTTTGACAAAATCAAGAAGTATCTCCAAGAACCTCCAATTCTGATGCCACCAGTTGAAGGAAGACCTCTAATCATGTATTTGACCGTGTTAGAAAATTCAATAGGGTGTGTGCTGGGGCAACATGACGAGTCTGGTCGAAAAGAGCATGCAATATACTACCTTAGCAAAAGTTTACCGACTGTGAAACAAGATACTCACTGCTTGAGAAAACTTATTGTGCTTTGGCTTGGGCTGCTCGCCGACTAAGACAGTATATGTTGAATCATACCACTTTATTGATTTCTAAGATGGATCCTATCAAATATATATTTGAGAAACCTGCTCTCTCCGGAAGAATAGCAAGATGGCAAATGATTTTAACAGAGTATGATATCCAGTATACTACCTAGAAAGCAATCAAAGGAAGTGTGTTAGCTAATCATTTGGCTCATCAAGCAGTGGATGATTACCAATCTATGAATTTTGAGTTCCCTGATGAGGATGTTATGCTTGTTACTGATTATGAAGAACCTGGACCGGATGAAGGACCCGAACTGGGATCCCGATGGACTATGGTTTTTGATGAATCTTCTAATGCACTGGGCAATGGTGTTGGTGTTGTAATTATTTCTCCCAAGGGTTGCCATACGCCTTTCACTGCTAGACTATATTTTGATTGTACCAATAATATGGCTGAGTATGAAGCATGTATTTTGGGACTCAGAGCTGCTATAGACCTGAGAATCAAGTTTTTGAGTGTGTACGGAGACTCAGCCTTAGTAATCAGTTAGATCAAAGGAGAATGGGACACTAAACATCCGAATCTCATCCCTTATCGAGAGCGGGTGTTGACATTAATCCCATATATTGAAGAGATTACATTCGAACATATTCCACGAGAGGAGAATCAGTTGGCAGACGCATTGGCTACCATGTCATCTATGTTCAGAGTCAGATGGGACAATGAAGCTCCCATGATCACCATTGAACGATTAGATGAACCAGCATACTGTTATGAACTTAATGATGATGAAGTAGAAGAGAAACCTTGGTTCCACGAAGTAAAAAGATATTTAGAAACTCAGGAATACCCTGAAGGGGCATCCATCAATGACAGAAAATTTCTGAGGAAGTTCTCCGCTAAATTCTTTTTGAGTAATGGAGTATTATACAAACGTAATCATGATTCGACTTTGCTTCGCTGTGTGGATAAAAAGGAAGCAGAAAAGATTATAGAAGACATGCATGACGGTATTTTTGGGACTCATTCTAGTGGACATACGATGGCCAAGAAGGTTCTGAGATCAGGGTATTATTGGTCTACCATGGAAGCTAATTGCCACCATCACTCCAGAACTTGTCACAAGTGCCAGATCTATGCGGACAAAGTACATGTACCTCTTGCTCCATTGAACGTGTTGACAGCCCCTTGGCCCTTTGCAATGTGGGGCATTGATATGATTGGAGAGATTAAACCTACTGCTTCTAATGAACATCGTTTCATTCTTGTTGCTATTGATTACTTTACGAAGTGGGTAGAGGCAGCCTCATTTGCTTCTGTCACCAAGAATGTGGTGGCACGGTTCATCAAGAATAGTCTTATTTGTCGGTATGGCATCCCTGAAAGAGTTATCACTGATAATGGTACTAATTTGAACAACAAGATGATTACTGAACTCTGCACGCAGTTCAAAATAAAACACCATAACTCTTCTCCATACCGGCCAAAGATGAATGGCGCCGTAGAAGCTGCTAATAAGAATATTAAGAAGATTATACAAAAGATGACAGTAACATACAAAGACTGGCATGAGATGTTACCATTTGCTCTTCATGGTTATCGCACTTCAGTACGCACTTCGACGGGGGCAACTCCTTTCTCTTTAGTCTACGGAATGGAAGCCGTTTTACCAGTGGAAGTTCATATTCCCTCTCTAAGAATTATGAAAGATGCAGGCTTAGATGAAGATGAATGGATTCAGACTCGACTCGATCAGATAAATTTGATTGATGAAAAGAGACTTGCGGCTGTTTGTCATGGACAGATATATCATAAGCGCATGACCCAGGCATTTAATAAAAAAGTCAAGAGACAGGTGTATCAAATTGGTGACTTGGTGATAAAGCGTATCATTCTACCACAAGGTGATCCTAGAGGCAAATGGACTCCCACATACGAAGGGCCATTTGTAGTTAAGAAGGTGTTCTCTGGTGGAGCCATGATGCTTGCTACAATGGATGGCGAAGATTTCCTGTATCCCGTGAACGCGGACATAGTTAAAAAATACTACGCATAAAAGAGACCCGCTAGGTCGACATATCTAGGCAAAAGTAAGGGCATCCCGGCGAACCAAAAGGGTTCGGGCAAAAATTAGGGATAAACATATAAAAATGTACACTCGGCAAGTCGAAAACCTGAAAAGGCGGTTTGGGCAAAAAAGGGTATCCTGGTGGACTGAAAACCTAAAAAGGCGGTCCAGGCAAAAATTAGGGATTAAAGCATATGACTATGTCCCGTTCTCGGTCAGCTTCACCAAAGTCAAAGAGACTGAACAAGCCAATCACTTCTATCCGACAGCAAGAGATGAGATGCTTGAAGACATAATAGCAGTAGTAGAATTAAAATCAATAGGACTTTTTTTTCATAGCTGTTTTTTCTTTGCTTTCTTGACAATTTCCTCTTACTAGGATTTTTGTCTCCTTGTATTAAAATTGCTTGTTTATAGGCCCTCTTTCAAAATCAATACAATTTTATTTCCAAAAAGATACTTTTGTTTTACTTTCTCCGTTTTGTTTGCATAAACGTCCATTGATTTAATTTGAATTAATATATGCATTTGAATATGATTGATGTTTACCAAAAATACATGCATAAAATAGAAATAGCAATTACTAAAAGACTTTAGGATCAAGGATAAGGTTTAACCATGCGTTCTAACAAATCCGGTTGCAAATCCTATTCCCCAGCAAAACCAGTTATTCCCAGAAGAAATTGGCACTACTAGACAGACTGGTCATCTCTTTTATCCCCGGTCAGGTTCTGTTGAATATTTCTACCATCAGACAGAATTCAAATATCCCCAGCTAAGAAAGGGTCATCAATACAAATATCTCCAACAAGAATATCGGGATTTATTTTCCCATGGCAAAAAATTTCAGACGCATAATTCATTCATGCATCATTTCACAGCATATACATGCATGCAACGTTCGCATTTGTTTTCAAGCGCATAAAACATCTCATGCATCATGACATGGCATGAGGCTAACTCTTTTTTTTTCCAGGTTAATTATCCTCCTGATACAGTCAAAATAAAGATTCATTCAGACGAATATCTTTATTGATTACATTCCAGATTCAGATACATTTTTCAGATATAATCCATATGAATATTCATTCTGACAAGCATTCTGATATCCTCCTAATGATGGCATCTTTAAGCCCATCCCAGACATTTATTGCAAATACAACATATACAAATATTATCAGATATAGCCTAACGTACGGCTCATTTTGATTCAGCCTAACGTATGGTTCCTTCAACTGTTCCAATACGGTCTAGCGTACGACCCATTTGGATATTCATCCCCTCAGATACTACCTAGCGTACGGTACATTCTGAAATGTAGTCTAGCGTATGACTACCCCTTTTATCATCAGATACAGCCTAATGGACGGCTCATTCTGCTACTCAGGTACGATCTAGCGTATGATCCATTCTGATCTTTTATCCTCAGATACAGCCTAATGGACGGCTCATTCTGCAACTCAGATACGGTCTAGTGTACGACCCAGTCTGGCTCTTCTCATCAGATACTACCTAGCGTACGGTACATTCTGAAATGTAGTCTAGCGTACGACTACTTTTTATCGCCAGATACAGCCTAACGGACGACTCATTCTACTACTCAGATACGATCTAGCGTACGATCCATTCTGATCTTTATTTCTCCAGATACAACCTAACGGACGGCTCACCCTGCTACTCAGATACGGTCTAGCGTATGACCCATTCTGATCCTTATCTCATCAGGTTCAGCTCACCCTAATATCACCTAATGGATGACTCATTATACGGTCTAGCGTACGACCCAGTGTGACACCCATGTCTTCAGATATGGTCTAATGTACGACGCACTCTGAAGTTCTCATCATCAAACTTTCTGGATGGCATCTTTAAGCCCATCTCCATCGAGACTATCTTTTAATTAACAAGTGCAAATTTTTGGGGCATTCTAAGTGTTCAATAATCTTCCACCTCCAGATCACGAATGGCGTACATACCATTTTAATTCTCTCTGTTTAAGAATATTGAACAGAGGCAGCTGTCATACCCCAAAATTTGCCTGTTAATTTTTATGATAAATTGATTCATGCATGGCATTCATTTCACATTTGCATTCATTCATTAGCATACATTCTCATATAAATTATAAATTTTAATTTATTTATTATGTGATACAAATATAAAAAATAATAATGATTTTGGTTATCTGTATGATATAAATAAATTTTATATATATAAATAAAATAGTTTTAATTTAATGATAAATAAAAATAGATTTGAATTTTAATTGTATAATTAAAATTTTAAATTAATTTTATTTGTTAAATCTCATTAAATTATAATAACTATTTTTTATAATTTAGTGACTTATGTTGCAGCGAAAGGGAGAAGACGAAAAAGAGGAGAGATACAGCAGAAGAAGATACACAAGGCAAGGCAAAAGCAAGAAGATTCACGGGCAGGGAAAAGAGAAGCAACCATAAAGCACTCAAATCCCCAGTAAGTGTTCATTATGGAATTTGCATCCAGCATGATTACCTGGCAATACTCCTTAATTCATGCATGATTAATGTTGGTTTAATATATATATTGAGATGATGTATTCATGGTTTGGTGGATGTTGATATTGCTTTATTCAAGTATGCATCTGTTCTTGATATGTCATAGTATGTTGGAGAAATTCTATTTGCATGATTAAAGAATTATATCTGCCATTTAATTATTATTATATGAGTGTTGTTTCTAGCATGATTATGTTTATTTCACATGCTGTTATTACATAATAATGTTGATGATGATATAATGGTGATAATATAAATCCTTGGTTGTCTTTAACATGTATGTGTAAGGTTTGTTTTATCATTATCACTTGCAGTAAAGAGAACTAATACATGAGTAAAATAATATAAGCTTCTTGATTTGTGCATGGCTATTTTTATTATTGCATGATGATTACATATGATCTTATTTTATGTGTGTGGTTTGATATAAGATGAAGTTACAGGTTTGTTGTATTCACATGAAAGAAACAGCATGAGAAAAAATAAAGTAGCTTGCCGTAAGAGAGAAAGTTGTAACATGCATGGTGGTGGTGTGTCAAAATGGAAAAAATCCATGTAGAATTAATATATATTTTAATGAAGGCGAATAAATAACGAATGGACCAACATGGCTCGTTGGTGGCTCCCCCCTCACTGCAACATAGAGGTCCTGGGTTTTGGGCCCTAGGACCTCTTTTTTAGCTTTTCAGTTTTTTTACTATGTTTACTCCCTTTCCACTATAATTAATTCACCACTATTTTTTTATTATTAAAATAAAACCCATTAATTAATTTTCTAATTAATATATTATATTGGTTATTTAAACTAGGATATAATTTAATCTAGTTTATTAATTAAATTTTCATATATCACTTAATTAATTAAAATGGGCTATTTTGAATAATAAAAATCTAATTATATTTTTTTTCTCTTTTCTTTTAAAATTTCTATCCATTTAGTCTAAGTTTTTCCATAAATTCATAAAAAAAAGTTTATTTATTTCATTTGTCATGAACTTTCTATGCCCTTTTAATTTTGTACTCGTTAATTAAGATTTAGATATTTTATATCCCCTTTTAAATTATGTACCCCCCATCCCGAAGCCATGTAATAGCGTAGTCTTATTTTTCGCACTTTAATTTTTTCATACTGTGAATATAACTGTCTAGATGTATGCTAATAGGATTGCATGGAAAGATAAATAATCGAACTTAGATAAATTAATTCAAGATAATATATCTGAATCCAATCATTTCCACACTTGCACCTCTAAGGTAACCCTCTCTTTGTTGTCTTACGATATTACGGTCATGTCCCGCGAATGTGGGGATACCCTTAGCAAAGACCCTTTCGATTAAATCATCATCATCCCTAAACAGATAAGTCATAGTCCCTTCGATCAAAAGGTCAATGTCCCTACAAGATAAATCATAGTCCCTCGAACGTTGCCTTCGAATACATGACCTTGTCCCTCGAACGTTGCCTTCGAATATATGACTTTGGCCCTCGATGACCCTTCGTTGTAGCCTACGATTAAATGATGATCGTCCCTTCGAATGCTAAGGTATCCTTACAAATGTTGCCTTCAAAGACCAATCGACGACCCCACGATGTCCCTTTACATCCAAAGGATAAGACTACTTACTTTTCAATAGTAAGGACAATTTTACCCTCCTAAGGATAGGAAATACCTATAAAGACTTTGGTTAGGTATAACTCTTAAATGCTTGCTCACAGCTTAAAATACTTTTCACACCTCACACTTTTCAAAACATCTTTTAGAAAATCACCACTTGGTATACATTCGCACCAGAATCATCGCCGAGTTATATTTTTCTAAACATCTTTCAAAGTCAAACGAGATAAACACTTTGTATACATTCGTACAAGAACCATTACAAAGTTAAACTCTCCTTTCAAAATGTTTTCTAAACACACCACATTTCTCAAACACTTTCTCAAACAAGGAAAACATAAGTGAGTTAAGCAATTAAGAGCCCATGGATTACCATGGATACAAAGGGTGCTAACACCTTCCCTTTGTATAATGTACCTCCCGAACTCAAAATCTAATCAAGGTCTTTCCTGTTCTTTTCCGCCTTTCCTTATTGGATAAAAGAAAAGTCGGTGGCGACTCTTGCTATCCGCAACATTGCTTTTCAAAGCAAAAACACAAAGTCAGTTCACCGTATCACACACTTATATTGTTGCATTTTGCAAAACACAAACACATACTTCTCCACTTCACCTTCTTTATCACCCTATTGTTAGTAAATATTGGAAGGAGGATGACGAAAACAAAATACTCATAATTGTTGATTGTATGCTTTCGGATAAAATTATGCTGATGATATACAAGCATTGTTTCAAATCCCCAAACATCGGAGAGATAAGGAGTTAATCCCTAGTCAACCACTTCGAGCCTAGAAGTGGGAGTTTCTTTCGGATCTACAAGACCATTACGCTTAACCTGGGGCAGGGTAGTGTTCAGTTGATCTGACTACGCGGTCAAATTACCATATGAGATATCCCATATACGGATCAACCACATAATATTCTTCCACACTTCCTAAGGTGTCGAAGGATCCTTGAAAAATCCAAAAGTTATGTTGGTTGTTCTTCAAGGACCAATGACTTGGCTGTCACAATTTTCCAAAAAAATCAAAAAAGAGCCCGCTAAGTCAAACACCCTAAAAAGAGACTTAGGCAAAAACTGGGGCAATCCCGATAGATTAAAGCTTCAAAAGGGCATCCCATGCAAAAGTTAGGGATCAAAACAGAACCGAAGGAGACAATGAAAGTCCTCAATAGAACGAGATTTGGTGACCGCTATACCAAAATCAAAGGGTCACCAACATCCATGAAGAGCAAAATAAAATGATTGTCATTTCAAGAGATCTTACAATGCTGAACTCTCGTAAAAGTAAAGTGTGTGTCGAATTAACTGAATGTAGGATTGGAGATCATCATGAAGAAGGGGTGGGTTAAAATAAACTTTGAGCCTTATATCCTTTCGTTTCAATAACCGTGAACCAAGCCACGTTACAACCCTCGAAATACCTAATTGAAGTAAGGTTTATTCTGAAAGCATACTACAGCAAGGTTGCGTAAACTGACTCCTAGAGATTTGCTAATATTCTATTCTCACTACATCACTCATATGCTAGCAAAATCAACACCACGTTTGGACTCCGGGTCCACTCTTCACACACTACTACAACACTCCAAATGAATGATTGTTTTTCAAAACTTGCATAATTATTGCATTAAAATCATCATTTCTTGAATGATGATTCTTAATTGTCAGTCAGTACTCGACATCAGGAAATCCCGACAAGGGGCAATTCCAGTGGTACTTGATCGTCGGTGCCAACACAAATCAGGGGCATGGCAATCTTTTGATTTATGTTGACTTAAGAAGTAGTCAGTGTAAGATAGATCTCCAATTATCGGTTGATCAAGGAGGAAAAACACTTCAATACCTAACTCGTTCGGAGCAATGCCCTCAAAGGCTAATCAGGGGCAAACCACTGCAAGAGTTAGACATTAGAGGAAACAAACTCAAGCCATGTCACGGGGTAATCACTTCTAAAGGTTTTCCTTTTAAAGATAATTTCTTTAAATACCCTACAGACCGGGGCAAGACGAGTTGCAAGGGGCAAATTCCCTTTATATCTTCAAGTCAGTCAAACAGATTGCGTCAAGCACTAGTGACTGCTTGAATTCACAACCAAGATGTCGAAAGTGCACGTTAGTACAACATCACATCTTGACAAGAATCCTTGCGGCACGTAAAAAGCATAATCATCATGCGTTGATCATGTCGCTACGCTCAGTTACAGGCTGGCCAGACATCTCAGAAGACGAAGCCAAGATCACTTCAGGGGCAAAGACGCAACGTATCAGCAAGAAATCAAACTTGGGGTATCAAGAGTATCTGCATCTATTGCATGTTCAACACATCACCAACTACCGAGTTTCGGGAAGTCAGATCCTTCCACCAACCAAAAGTCTGATCCACAGTGACAATTACAAAAAAACCAAGGTCCACCGTGCTGGCACCCACACAAAAACAAATACAACCAGCATTGGTTTCCAGAAAATACGTCGCCTTTGAAAAAGGGGGATCAATCCTAAACAAACCAATCATCCTTTACATTCAAACATGCACATCATCCATCACCTCATACATAACACATACATAACATTTATGCATATAGCACGAACCAAGATCCAAGGTTTAGTCGTAGGTGTCCAGGCCAACCCTCAGTTGAGTCATTGTTATTTTCTATGAGTGGGTTCCTACCTTGTATTGTTAGGTGTTCCCCTTTGAGTTACATCCTTTAACCTTTTGTTGATAAGATGTTATCCTCAGCTAAGTCAAACAAATGTTTCTTTAAATCCCTGCCTTGTTTCGCATTGAGCGTCCCTCAATGAGTTGTTTCCTGTAACCTTTTATTGATGGAAATTACATCTTTCCAGGGAATATTTTTCTGCAACCTTTTGTTGTTGATATCCCCCAAGCAAGTCTTACCCGGTAATGTTCCAATACTACCTAACAAGTCGGGTTTATTGAACTTTGTCAGTAGCCTTATTTTTTCCAAATATTTTTCTCACTATCATTCTTTCGGTGGAAGTCCATTGAGGAATAATATTAACCACCACCCTGTTTACGATAACCGTTATCCTTTTGGTAATGGTAAATCCTTGACATTTGTGATCTTATTGTCATCCTTTTGGTGTCGAAGATCTTTGAAGTTTTGGTCCAACCTTCATCCTTTTGGCGAATGGCGACCTCTCATTATTAAAGCTGATTGTCATCCTTGTGGTGATAGAGATTACGGAGTTTTGTTTAAGCCATCATCCTTTTGGTAATTGTGACACTAGGAAAGTTCATATCCTACTGTCATCCTTTTGGTGTCAGTGATATTAGAAGTTATTATGACTTATTATCATCCTTTTGGTGGTAATAAGTTTTTGTTCTGATCTTACCTTCATCCTTTTAGTGATGGTGATCGGTGACTTGTTATCATCCTTTTGGTGATAATAAGTTATGTTGTTGTTCTTACCTTCATCCTTTTAGTGATGGTAATCATTTAAGTTATGGACTTATTATCATCGTTTTGGTGATAACGAGTTTTGTTTGTTTAAACCTTGCCTTCATCCTTTTGGTGATGGTGATCGTTGACTTATTATCATCCTTTTGGTGATAACGAGTTTTGTTGTTTAATTTAACCTTCATCATTTTGGTGATGGTGATCATTTGAGATTGTTATGACCTACTATCATCCTTTTGGTGGTAATGAGTTTTGTTGTTTAGTCTTACCTTCATCCTTTTGATGATGGCGATCATTAATATTGTTGACTTATTATTATCCTTTTGGTGATAACAAGTTCTGTTGGTTGATAGTACCTTCATCCTTTTGGTGAATGGTGATTGTTGACTTATTATCATCCTTTTGGTGATAACAAGTTTTGTTATTAGGTCCACCTTCATCCTTTTGGTGATGGTGATTGTTGACTCATTATCATCCTTTTGGTGATAATGGGTTTTGTTTTGATCTTACCTCCATCCTTTTGGTGTCGGCGATCATTAAAGTTTAACTTATTATCATCCTTTTGGTGATAACAGGTTTTGATTGTTTGATAACACCTCCATCCTGTTGGTGATGGCGATTGTGGACTTTTTATTATCCTTTTGGTGGTAACAAGTTTTGAAGTTATGATCTTGCCTTCATCCTTTTGGCGATGGTGATTGTCGTGACTTATTATTATCCTTTTGGTGGTAACGAGTTCTGTTCTGATCTTACCTTCATCCTTTTGGTGATGGTGATCAGTTGATTTATTGACTTATTATCATCCTTTTGGTGGTAACAAGTTTTGTTTTGAGCATACCTTCATCCTTTTGGTGATGGTGATCATTGACTTATTATCATCCTTTTGGTGATAACAAGTTTTGTCGTTTGATAATACCTTCATCTTTTTGGCGAAGGTGATTGTCGTGACTTATTATCCTTTTGGTGGTAACAAATTTTTGTTCTGATCTTACCTTCATCCTTTTGGTGATGGTGATCCGTTGAAGTTGTTGACTTATTACCCTCCTTTTGGTGATAACAAGTTTTGTTATCAGATCTTGCCTTCATCCTTTTGGTAACGGCGATCTTTGAAGTTTGATTAAGTTAACTATCATCCTTTTGGTGGTAACCTTGCTATTATACCCTTAGTAATAGAAAGCTTTGTCAGAATAACCATCATCCTTTTGGTGATGGGCATCATCCTTTTGGTGATGGAAATCTTTGGATTTTATTGTGTCTGACCGTCATCCTCTAGGTGACAGCAAGTTTGGTTATTAATCTTACCATCATCATTTTGGGTAATGATTACCTTTGAAGCTTGGTTTATTCATCATCCTTTTGGTGATGAGGATCCTGGAAATAGCGGTGAACTATTATCATCCTTTTGATTGTGGCGATTAACTCTACTGTAATCCTTTTGGTGCCAGAAAGCCTGTTCAGTTTTAGTCCCATATTTGCCTTTACATCAAAAGCTACCTTTGTAAGATTTGAGTGTCGACTTCAGGGTTGGCATTAATCGGATGTTCTATCCTTATTACCTTGGTGTTGTTAGAATTCATTGCATCTTTTCTACATTCCTCCATTGCATTTCGAAGGACAACATTTGGGTCTTTTCTTATTTAATTACCTCCCACTACGAATGTATGAAGACCGTTGTCATTCTTATCTTCTAGTTCAAGATAATTAAATAGGGGCAGCTGTCATACCCCGACTTTGTACAAGCATTTTTGTTTTTATGGATACCACAATGCATGCATCCTAACCTTAAAACTTATTAGCATTTTGAGATTTTACTAGCCCACACTTAGGGTTTAGGCTCCGCCAGGATCCTCTGGGTAAAGGTCTCATTGTACATTTCTTGAATGAACCCGCGGATGTGTATTTGACTGAAGTTGGATAGTCATCATTGTAGCGGGGTATTCATTACCTTTAGATTTATTGACTAAATCAAAAGTAAATCATACAATTCGAGTCGCCACCGCACTTCTATTTATCCAAAGGAAAGGTTAGAAAGCGAACAAAAACCAAGTAGTTTTATCAAATCAAAAACTAATAAAAATGTCAGAGATCTGGGTAAGGGGGTTGGTTATGAAATGGGAAGGTTTTAAGCACCCAAAACATCCTTAGTACTCTAAGGGAGCCCTTTTTGCAAAGTGTATTGTAGGTTGGTATTTTGTGAAAATATTTGTGCAAACAAGATTGGGGAGATGAGAAAAGAATATACAAATTATTTATAATTTTGTTGTTTGAATGGACGAACCCATTGCCTACGTACCATCACAAAGGAAGGATCAAAACCTCGTAGTTCGGGGTAAAAATCTCAAAAGATTAGTGAATTTATTTGAGCAAAAGCCTTAAGGTCTTTTGTTATCAAAGGGAGAAAACTCAACCTAAACCAACAATCCACCATGTGAGGAGAGCTTCAACATACTAGTGAGGGATCCATCCTATAATAAGTATTGAAGACTTATAGTCCAATCACTAAGGATAAGGTGAGGTTTACATCAACCACTATGATAACTCAAACCTAATGACTAATGTTTATGAATTTTTTTTAACAAAGGTGGCCATTGGAACCACAAAAATCACTTGAAGTGAGTTGTATTTACAAATTAGAAGTATTCACAAAATGAAGTCAAAGTTGACTTAAGATTCAATTCAAAATAAGTATTAAATGAAAAGAGTTTGAAAAAAATCAAAGGCATATGGCCTAGGTTTCTAGTTTTAAAAAAAACAATGCCAATGTTTGCACAAAATGAGTTTGGCTTGGGTTAGAGTGGAGAGAAGAAGAGAAGGGCTAGTCCTAAACATGCAAAGATGAGAGAAGAGATAAAAACCTTGGAGTTCCTTTCTTGAAATCATAAAGATGATTCAAGATGCTCTTTTCCTTTGGACTTAGCAAGCAACAAGCAATTAACTCAAGTAAACAATCAAGTATCAATCAAGCTCCTAGGATCTCCAATTGGCTTGTCTCTCTTAACTTGGCTATTCATGACAATGGTCCTCCTTACTATCTCAAGTTTAGAATCCCTAGCACACAAGAACAAACAATCAAAAGGTTCACAATGCAATAAGAGGAATGGACAAAGAATGAGTTTAGAATTAGAGGTCCTTTCAAGTCAACTTTTAAGATTTAGCATTCTAAAGGCATGAGGCCTAGTTGCTCTTGAACTCCATTAAGCATAGGTGAGGTCCTAATTCTAAGTCCTTTATCCTTTTTGTATTGGGTTCACACAAAGAGTCACAAAACAAACACAAAGCAACAATATATTTATATATAATAATAAGCTCAAATGAGCAAAGGGAAAAGGGCATAAACATAAACATGAGCTCAAATGAGCAAAGGGAAAAGACAATATGAACAAATGAGTAAGAAATTAAATTGCATTAAAATAAATTGCAAGTATTAAATGCTTGAATTAAAAGTTAGTAATTAGTAGTTAGTGTTAGTGTGCCATAAGGAAATTTAGCGCTATGTTAAGCAATCGTAAGTGGACTAATGTAGTAGTCACACCTATCTGAGGCCGGTCAATATAACTATAGGCAAACAAACACAAGTTAGAGATCATGACTAGTAAGCCAAGCTCCTACAACTTGCCATGCCAAAAGAAAAGAAGGAAATGCCTTGTATGGATTTTAAGTTTTTTGCTTGACCAAGAAGCAACCTATCTTGGACACAAAGCAATTCACTTGATCTTTGATCAAGTTAAATTTGATTTGGATCAACGAAGGTTAAGCCTCTCATATGTCAAGACTAACCTCAAATCATTAACTCATTGGCCAAAATAAAAAGAAGGAGAAGATGAAGATGAAATGAAATGGATAAAGAAGAATTCACATGACATAACCAAAACACAATGATCAAATATGAATGAAATCAACATCAATCAATGGTAAACAGAAGTGAAATGAAGATTAGAAGTCAAGAAAGGTAAAACATATTTTTGGTATTTTTTTGGAATTAAAATAATACACAAAATAAAATGAACAAAGTATGGTCAAACTTCAAATTCAATTCAAATCAACTTGAATAAGTCCAATTGAATCATCATAAGTCTAACATGGTCAAACAAGGTTTGACAAATTTTCTCAGCATTTTTTGAAAACAGAAACTATTTTAAAATCAATTAAAAGCATTAAAATATAACACAAATGAATTAAAATCTCAAATAAATCTCAAATCAATTAAGAAATTGATGAGAATATTTTCATAGACTTATCATGATCCAAATTTGTTAAGAAAATATTTTGGAATTTTTTAATATCAAAAAGTAATTAAAATGAATTAAAAACTAATGGAAACAAAATAATTCACAAAAAATATTAAATGGAATCACAAAAATAATTAAAAATCAGATTATAAAACTAGATTTTAAAAGAAAAATTCAGCAATTGGTCCCAAATTTTTGTGATTCCAAATAAAAGAGTTATGAATTTTTGAAAATAAATGGAGTAAAAGAAAAATAAAACAGAAATTAGAAAAAGAGAAAAATCCAGAAGCGTCTGATCCATTTCATTAAATGACGTGGACATGATCAATGGATCAAAAGCGCGCGCGCACCATGTACATGAGTCAAGTGCGAAACAACATGAATTAAAAAAAGTCAAATGAAAGCATGGCCAGGATTAGATCACTTAATCACCATCCAATGGCTCAGAGTGGTTCCACGTGGGGGCGGTGGTGGAAACCACCATCTTCTTCGGTGAGCCAACAGAAATCGGCCACCAATTGCAGGTTTTGCAACCTCAACCAAATTACACGTGCCTTATACCAAATTAAAGCTGGGGTGATGTACATCACCCCTGTAACCTTGGATTTCTCTCAAGATCTCTATGGAAGGAGAAATCTGAGATGGAAAATTCAGGTGCTCAATCTGAAATGCAACAATTCACAAAATCAAAGCCACCATTGGCTTGCCTCTCACACGAGGACTTCAGAGAACCAAACAAACACAAGCAAATCACAATATATGATGAGTTTAAGATCAAAACAATTGAGATGTAAACCTTTGAAGTGCAGCTTTGATGAGCACGATCCACTCAAATTCTTGCTTGCAGTTGATCTTGAGGTATGGTATGAGTGCAAGGCTAAGGATTTAGTATTGAAGATCAACTGATTTTGTTGAAATTCAAACTTGAAAAGAGAAATTGAAAATGAGTATTCCTTTGGTATGGTTAGGTTTCCAATTCTGCAGAGCTTCAGGTTGATTCAAGGATCATATTTGAATGAAGCAAGGCATGTATTTATAGATGCAGCTGCAAGCAAAGTGTGACAAACTCGTGTGCATGAAGTTTTGGGTCCTCCATGCATGGGCCTGTACAGGCGCATGTGAGGCCCAAAATCTGATGGAAATGAATGTTTAGCACATACCAAGTGGGAGTGGACGTGTGATTTGGATGGTATTTGCTTGTGCAATAAGATTTTATGTGAAATGCACAAATGGTCACAAATGTTCTTCTCTTCAAAAGTCCCATATAGAAAATCCAAATATAGGCATGTGAGTAATGGTTGGAAAGGTCTTGACTTAAGGAACAAAAGTTATGTTGAGCAAAAATCCATTTGGAGTTTGGAAAATTGTGAAAACTGATCATGAAGTTTGATCTACAAAACATGTCTTTGAAAAATTTGCCAAAAATGACCAACTTCAAGCCCTTCTGTAAGCCTCAAATGGAAAAACCTCCAACATCAAAGTTGTAGATATTTTCCATATGATCAATTTGGACTTAAATTTTGCACCATTTTGATTTTTGATGAGAAAGTCATGGGCACTTGAAGTTGGACTTTTTCAAGATTCAATAGCTTTGGTCCAAAGTGACCTATAATGTTTTGTATTATCACATGTGTTTCTTTTAAGATTATGAAATTTTGTCCAACATAACATTTTAAGTAGACATATTAATATTTCCAATGAAATTGTTCTCACCTCAAAATCATAAAAAATGAAGGAGTTGGGTCTTTGGGAAGTTGACCCAAAATTAGGGTTTCAGTCAAAATGACCTATAATGTTTTGAAATAAATGATAACCTTCCAAGTTTCAAATGGATTTTATATGAACATGAAAGTTATTCATATGGTTCTTAAGAACATTTATGCTCTTGGGGTCATCTTCATTTGACAAACACATCAAAAGTTAGGTTTCAGTGGATCTCAAAATACTCAGATGACTTGATTGGTCAACTTCTCAAGTCCAAACTTCAAATCTTAATGAATGAATGATTGAGGGCACTCACATAAGCTCATATATGCATAAAATTATGAATTAAATAACTTCCCTTGATTGAATTTGATCAAAGGTTGAGGTTGCTTCATGAGCAAGGCACAGTCAATGCATAGTTGAATTAGGGTTTCCTTGGGAAACAATCCTCAAGCCCTTTGGTTTATCTTGATCAAATTGGCAAATTGAGATACTTGGGAGACATATATGATGATTTAGAGCTTTGTGAACCATTGTCATGCTTGCTTTCATCTTCATCTGGCCACTTCTTTGTGCATAGGAACCTCCTAGGAGCCTTGGATCTCATGATTGCTTGAGCTTCAAAACAAAACAAGTTAGTGACCTATTTTTGTGCTTTTGGTTAGTAAACAAAATAATAAAAGCAATAATATACAATTCAAGCATGCTTGGTGATCTCAAACCAACTCACACAAGTCTCAACCCAAGGGTAAGGAACCAAGATGCTATGATCCTTGAGGCAATGCAATGAGCAATGATATGATACCATGAGGGATCTTAGGGTCAAAATTAGGGTCTCACAGATGCCCCTATTTAAGGTCATTCTATCCGGAGATATGAAGGTTAAAATCTTCGTCTCGACGAGGTAGAATGGGCTTAAATAATAACAAAGAGACGAATTTTGGTCCCTAAGAGACCTCATGATGCAAATGTATGCATGCAAAGATTAATACTCTGTGGGGGAATATGACCACAAAGAAGAAAAGAAATCAGGAGAAACTGAAAATCCATAGGAGTAATCCGCTCACTAAGGAGACAGAGACTCTGGGGAAAAAGAAGGGTAAAATGTGTGAGCAGGTCACGACTTGAAAACTTGTTGGGAGACACGAAGAGATTCCATGAAAATAAATCGATGGAAAGACTCGAGCTGGCGCTAAGAAGCATGTATTGGGGAATATGCCAATACAACAAAACTATCCGCAAAGGATACTTCGGATAAAAATCCGGACTCGGGTGGGGAAAATCCACTAAGGGATTTAGCCGAGGAAGAAACAATGAGATATTATCGATTACTGGGTAATAAACTCAAAGAGACATGTGATCAAAACACCGGTATAAGGGCGAAAGAACAACACGCTCAGGGAGAAAGAATATCTAAGACCGGTATAAGGGTGAGAGATATCAATCATCTAATCATTTGAGGAAGACCTGAAAGGTATATCTCAACTCAGGAAAATCTGACTCCACAGGGGACAACAAAGTCATAATAGGGAGCAGAAGGAAGGAACACCAAGGATACCGGTTACTGGGCATATAATAGGTGACCAACCAGGCGTGATTTGGGGATATATCCAAAACACTCATCATCCGAAAAGGAGGGCTGAAAAAGCAAACTCGATTTATAGGAAGGCCATTCAATTTCACAAGGAAATACGAATCTTACTCAACTGGGGAAGAAAAAAGACTTCGACTGAAGAGCGCATGAGATATATTATCTATTACCGTCAGAACGTAGATAATATACTCGCATGGAAGATTATCCACAATCGGTTACTGGGTTAATAAAGGATAAATCGACCGAAAAGAAAGGACATTGAGATACCGGTTACTGGGTATAAACTGATGACCAATCCAAAGGAGAAACAATCATCACCAAACAAGGGTAAATGAAAAATGACTCGCTGGGGATAAATTGCTTGACAAAAGCAATTATCCCAAAGATATATCACCGGTTACTGTGTGGTATACTCAAAAATGAAGGAATATCAATACCGAATATTGGATAAAGATAACCAACAAATAGGGGATTACATCTACCGGTTACTGGGTATAAAACCACAGAAATAGGACTTACAACTACCGGTTACTGGGTAGAAGGCCAAAAGATCCGCTGGGGAAAAGATGAACAATTACTGTTTACTAAGCAATTGAACAACTAAACCACAGGAGACTGCAGGGGGAAAACAAGAAAGCAGTCGATCCAGGAACAAACCAGAAAGACACAATGAAATAAGACTCAACCCAATGAGGATATAACTCATGGGAGTAATTCCAACCCAATACATATTTAGGGAGGAAACTGAAATAATAATCATCCACAAGGACATAACTCAGTGGGGAATGATGAAAGAAAGATAGATACTTTATACCTACGGGGGGGGGGGGGGGGGGGGGGGGGGGCTAACTCTATATGGAGAGATCAGACACAAACATCTGCTTGGGGAAGAACATTTCACCACTAGCAGGAGATAACAAGCAAAGATATATGGCAAAGAATGCAACATGAATATCTGAATGCTATAATTATGCATGTATATGCATGGTTTATGTATGATTAATGCTGACAAACAGACACATCTAACACAAACAGGTCCAAGAATCAATGGACAGACATCCAGTATAACATCTCAAAAGAGAAGGTCAGACCCACATGAGAAAATCCAAACTGGTGAGGAGCATCAAATACCAGGAAACACCAATCATCGTTGGGGACAAAGCCCACCGCTGAGGATTAGAAACCAATGTTGGGGATAAGCAAAGGTCACAACTACCAAATGCTGGGGATCTTCCAACAATTCTCGAGAATATGCAGAGATATTGATAAGATCTGCCAGAGAAGAACTCTACAAGGGATCTTACCAGGCAATAATATGAAATTCTGTGGGAAAAAACACCAAATAGAAACACATTAATCAACACACTTCCTCTTATCTGGGGAACTATCAAGGGATGATATAAAACTCTATGGGGAACAACCACCAGACAGAAGTTCCAATAATCAACACACTTCCTCTTATCTGCTGGAGAGACATCTCTGCCAAAGGGGGGAGAACCAATTGCTTCGCTGGGGATGGATAGAACATCTCCACCACCAGCTCTGCTAGGAGGAAGATTTTTCAATAAGGAGGGGAAAACAAATTATCATGCTCTGATCCGACAACTCCACTGGGGAAGGCTAAAGGCGATCCAACTGGGGACAGTCTGTTGTAAGTAACCCACCATGGATGAGTTGTAAGCCATCCTACTGGGGATAAACTAGAAGCCAACCTGCTGAGGATTTCCAACCCATGCTGGGAATTCCTGCTCACTCTGCGGAAGGTTTCCATTTATGCTGGGGGAAGACCAACTTCCTCGAAAAAGATAGCATATCAATTTTTATCACTCTATAAGGGATTTTAGGTCAGTCCATACAAGGGATGACAACCATATAATTGATAAAACACAAATGTTAGGCTCAGACTCCCTAGGGATCTGAGGATGAAGGTATACACGTCTCCAAAAGATCAAGGCCAAAACTCCAGATTTTCTGGGGACTTGATGATGTATCACCCTTCTCTGTGCTCACTGAGGAGACAACCTGAAAGATGATTGAAGAGAGCCTTTGATCAGAAAGTGCGCCCTCGATGTTTCCAAGTCGGAGATTTGGTGTTGAAAAGGATCCTTCCTCCTCAGACAGATCACAGGGGCAAGTGGACTCCTAACTATGATGGACTGTATATTGTCACCAAGGTTTTTGATGGTGGGGCCTTAATGCTTGTAACTATGGATGGTGAAAACTTCACTTCCCCTGTGAACTCAGACGCAGTTAAAAAATACTTCGCATGAAATAGGCCCGCTGGACAATAAAAAGAGTAGTCCAGACAAAAATGGGCATCCCGGTGAACCAAGAAAATAAAAGGGTTCGGGCAAAAATTAGGGATTGAAAATGAAAAGATTGTACACCCGGTAAGTTGAAAACCTGAAAAGGAAACTTAGGCAAAAATGGGTATCCCGGTGGATTGAAAACCCGAAAAGGGCAATCCAGGCAAAAGTTAGGGATTAAGCGAATGACTGCGTTCTGAGTTAGTTCTGAATCTCATCTCATGTCGATGACTGGAAACTTTCTAAAGGTAGGAAACAGTCCAATCACCTTTTCAGAAGGCTGATCATCTGGAGGATCTTGAAGACGGGCAAGTCATAGCAGAATTGGAACCCAGTAGAAATCCATTTCACATTGCCATTAGATTAATTTATATTTTATCTTTTGTGCGATTACCTCTTTCCAGGGATTGCTTCCTGATGTAAATGCCTATTCAGAGGCCATTCAGTCAATAAAATCATGTTATTCAGTACGTCTCTGTGTTCATTTTCATTTTACTGTTTTGTTTGCAAAAATGACGTCCGAATTTTTGATAAACATTGCATCATGAAACATAAGAGCTTTACAGGTACATGCTCAATGAACATTTAAAATTGCTGTAAATTTTAAGTGCTTTGAATCATCTATTCAGAACAGGTACACTTGGGGCATTTCCTTAAGATTCCCAACAGGTTTTCACTACAGTGCTTCCCCAAGCATGTGCTTCAGACTATACACTCCCCAGTAGAGTTGACAGTGTCAGACTGTATATTCCCAGCGGAGTTGACAGTGACAGACTGTATCTTTCCAGCAGAAGCGGCTGCTCCTCAGAGTTCGATGCCAGATCGATGATCTCGATGCTAGACCCATGGTCTCTTTCCTTGAAGCAGAATTTCGGTACCGTATCAGTGTTTGTTTCCCCTGCGGAGTCGTCTCTCTCGCAGAGTTTGGTTGCCAGAATCACTATCACTTTCCTCAGCAACAAGCTTTCAGTGTCATTCTCTCCCCAGTCAGAGTCTTGCTATTTTGTTATTGCCAGAGCACCGTGTGGCGGGTCATCTCCTCACAGAGTTCATTGTGCTGTGCAGAAGATTGTGATCATTTCCCCAGCAGAATTCCTTGCCTCGGCTTGGCATTCTACCCAGCATTTCGCGTCCCTGCATGTAGAATCATATTGCATTGCATCCTCCCAAATCGCGTAGCATTTCCATTTTCATGGAGCATTACGCCGTTGAAAAATTCAAACATACGCATGTAAGCATAAAACATTCTCGGTATCCCAAATGATAAGCCAGAAGTTGTTTCCAGTACTCCGACTGAAGTTTGTTCATGACTTATGCTTATCCTCCCCAGCATGGATCGTTGGCCCACGTGCCGCCTCAATTATCATTTTCCCTATTTCTGCCGATACTGACAGGCACGAAAGTTTCCGGTATCCAGACCGAAGTGGCATTCAGGCCAGTTTTCCGATATTCAGATCGAAGAAGTTTCCGACATTCAGGTCGATGCAACTTGTGGCATTCAGGCCAGTTTCCGGTATCCAGACCGAAGTGGCATTCAGGCCAGCTTTCCGATATTCAGATCGAAGAAGTTTCCGACATTCAGGTCGATGCAACTTGTGGCGTTCAGGCCAGTTTTCCGATATCCAGACCGAAGTGGCGTTCAGGCCAGTTTTCCGATATTCAGATCGAAGAAGTTTCCGACATTCAGGTCGATGCAACTTGTGGCATTCAGGCCAGTTTCCGGTATCCAGACCGAAGTGGCGTTCAGGCCAGTTTTCCAATATTCAGACCGAAGTGGCATTCAGGCCAGTTTCCCGGTGTTCAGACCGATGTTTGATAATCTAATATCTTCCGATGCTCAGATCGAAGTCATTTCCAGTATTCAGACCGATGAGCGGCATTCAGGCCATGGTTATTTCTGTGTTACCATTTATTTTGGTATCCAGGTTAATATTCTTTTTTGGTATTCAGACCGACTCTCACCGTACCAGACGGATTTTTGTTCAAGACCACCTCTTTGCCGATTCTGACAGGCATTTTTACTTCACTTCACTTCAGTGTAAATTTTCGGGTTTTTTATTGTATTCAGTCCCTTGATACCTCGAAAGTGCGAAAGCCGCTGCTATCTTCCTTTCGGGTCTCCAGATGATTGAATAGGGGCAGCTGTAATACCCCAAAATTTACCTTTCATTTTTTCTTGGAAGCATGGGATTGTGTTTCACATTGCATTAGCACCATACTAGGTCATACTCATTACATACTGCATCAGTGACTTGGGAAATCAGGGTTTATTGATCACTCCTAAACAGAAGGGGCCTACACAGAGCAAGTTTAAGCATTGGACTTCATTCTCTAATTATACAAGTCTCAAGGGTTTCAAGGTGGTCCAAGTGTCCCATTTGGTCCTCAGTTTCATCAGTAGAAGATTCAGAGCTCTCAGAGTGTGTATATGGGTTTAATCAGAAATCAGGGTTTCAAGGCCATCTGCAACAGGAAATACTTGATTGGAAGTAGAAGGCCTCATCCATGTCATGATTAGAGAGGCATCTTGGCTTAAAAAGATCCACAATTATCACAGAAATATCCTTTGGCAACTTGTGCAATCAGATCCTAGTCACTTTTGCCCTAAAATTAGGGTTTGGTATAAAATTGGTTTATTTCTGATTCCTTGAATGGAACTCATTTCCATGTCCCTCCACATGTCCACAAGGGTCCCAAACCGTCTAATTCCCGATTGAGGATGAAGGTATACACGTCTCCAAAAGATCAAGGCCAAAACTCCAGATTTTCTGGGGACTTGATGATGTATCACCCTTCTCTGTGCTCACTGAGGAGACAACCTGAAAGATGATTGAAGAGAGCCTTTGATCAGAAAGTGCGCCCTCGATGTTTCCAAGTCGGAGATTTGGTGTTGAAAAGGATCCTTCCTCCTCAGACAGATCACAGGGGCAAGTGGACTCCTAACTATGATGGACCGTATATTGTCACCAAGGTTTTTGATGGTGGGGCCTTAATGCTTGTAACTATGGATGGTGAAAACTTCACTTCCCCTGTGAACTCAGACGCAGTTAAAAAATACTTCGCATGAAATAGGCCCGCTGGACAATAAAAAGAGTAGTCCAGACAAAAATGGGCATCCCGGTGAACCAAGAAAATAAAAGGGTTCGGGCAAAAATTAGGGATTGAAAATGAAAAGATTGTACACCCGGTAAGTTGAAAACCTGAAAAGGAAACTTAGGCAAAAATGGGTATCCCGGTGGATTGAAAACCCGAAAAGGGCAATCCAGGCAAAAGTTAGGGATTAAGCGAATGACTGCGTTCTGAGTTAGTTCTGAATCTCATCTCATGTCGATGACTGGAAACTTTCTAAAGGTAGGAAACAGTCCAATCACCTTTTCAGAAGGCTGATCATCTGGAGGATCTTGAAGACGGGCAAGTCATAGCAGAATTGGAACCCAGTAGAAATCCATTTCACATTGCCATTAGATTAATTTATATTTTATCTTTTGTGCGATTACCTCTTTCCAGGGATTGCTTCCTGATGTAAATGCCTATTCAGAGGCCATTCAGTCAATAAAATCATGTTATTCAGTACGTCTCTGTGTTCATTTTCATTTTACTGTTTTGTTTGCAAAAATGACGTCCGAATTTTTGATAAACATTGCATCATGAAACATAAGAGCTTTACAGGTACATGCTCAATGAACATTTAAAATTGCTGTAAATTTTAAGTACTTTGAATCATCTATTCAGAACAGGTACACTTGGGGCATTTCCTTAAGATTCCCAACAGGTTTTCACTACAGTGCTTCCCCAAGCATGTGCTTCAGACTATACACTCCCCAGTAGAGTTGACAGTGTCAGACTGTATATTCCCAGCGGAGTTGACAGTGACAGACTGTATCTTTCCAGCAGAAGCGGCTGCTCCTCAGAGTTCGATGCCAGATCGATGATCTCGACGCTAGACCCATGGTCTCTTTCCTTGAAGCAGAATTTCGGTACCGTATCAGTGTTTGTTTCCCCTGCGGAGTCGTCTCTCTCGCAAAGTTTGGTTGCCAGAATCACTGTCACTTTCCTCAGCAACAAGCTTTCAGTGTCATTCTCTCCCCAGTCAGAGTCTTGCTATTTTGTTATTGCCAGAGCACCGTGTGGCGGGTCATCTCCTCACAGAGTTCATTGTGCTGTGCAGAAGATTGTGATCATTTCCCCAGCAGAATTCCTTGCCTCGGCTTGGCATTCTACCCAGCATTTCGCGTCCCTGCATGTAGAATCATATTGCATTGCATCCTCCCAAATCGCGTAGCATTTCCATTTTCATGGAGCATTACGCCGTTGAAAAATTCAAACATACGCATGTAAGCATAAAACATTCTCGGTATCCCAAATGATAAGCCAGAAGTTGTTTCCAGTACTCCGACTGAAGTTTGTTCATGACTTATGCTTATCCTCCCCAGCATGGATCGTTGGCCCACGTGCCGCCTCAATTATCATTTTCCCTATTTCTGCCGATACTGACAGGCACGAAAGTTTCCGGTATCCAGACCGAAGTGGCATTCAGGCCAGTTTTCCGATATTCAGATCGAAGAAGTTTCCGACATTCAAGTCGATGCAACTTGTGGCATTCAGGCCAGTTTCCGGTATCCAGACCGAAGTGGCATTCAGGCCAGCTTTCCGATATTCAGATCGAAGAAGTTTCCGACATTCAGGTCGATGCAACTTGTGGCGTTCAGGCCAGTTTTCCGATATCCAGACCGAAGTGGCGTTCAGGCCAGTTTTCCGATATTCAGATTGAAGAAGTTTCCGACATTCAGGTCGATGCAACTTGTGGCATTCAGGCCAGTTTCCGGTATCCAGACCGAAGTGGCGTTCAGGCCAGTTTTCCAATATTCAGACCGAAGTGGCATTCAGGCCAGTTTCCCGGTGTTCAGACCGATGTTTGATAATCTAATATCTTCCGATGCTCAGATCGAAGTCATTTCCAGTATTCAGACCGATGAGCGGCATTCAGGCCATGGTTATTTCTGTGTTACCATTTATTTTGGTATCCAGGTTAATATTCTTTTTTGGTATTCAGACCGACTCTCACCGTACCAGACGGATTTTTGTTCAAGACCACCTCTTTGCCGATTCTGACAGGCATTTTTACTTCACTTCACTTCAGTGTAAATTTTCGGGTTTTTTATTGTATTCAGTCCCTTGATACCTCGAAAGTGCGAAAGCCGCTGCTATCTTCCTTTCGGGTCTCCAGATGATTGAATAGGGGCAGCTGTAATACCCCAAAATTTACCTTTCATTTTTTCTTGGAAGCATGGGATTGTGTTTCACATTGCATTAGCACCATATTAGGTCATACTCATTACATACTGCATCAGTGACTTGGGAAATCAGGGTTTATTGATCAATCCTAAACAGAAGGGGCCTACACAGAGCAAGTTTAAGCATTGGACTTCATTCTCTAATTATACAAGTCTCAAGGGTTTCAAGGTGGTCCAAGTGTCCCATTTGGTCCTCAGTTTCATCAGTAGAAGATTCATAGCTCTCAGAGTGTGTATATGGGTTTAATCAGAAATCAGGGTTTCAAGGCCATCTGCAACAGGAAATACTTGATTGGAAGTAGAAGGCCTCATCCATGTCATGATTAGAGAGGCATCTTGGCTTAAAAAGATCCACAATTATCACAGAAATATCCTTTGGCAACTTGTGCAATCAGATCCTAGTCACTTTTGCCCTAAAATTAGGGTTTGGTATAAAATTGGTTTATTTCTGATTCCTTGAATGGAACTCATTTCCATGTCCCTCCACATGTCCACAAGGGTCTACATGCAAAAAATCAGCTCTTTATCTGAGCCAGAGGTGCCTCAATTGATCAATGGAATCGGGAATTAGACGGTTTGGGAAAAGTCAACTGTGGGGTCAAAAAAGTCAACTCCTGACATTTTGAAGGTGGGATCTCAAAATTCATGCCCAAGGAAGCCCACATGTGAAATTTGACCAAGATTGGATCATGGATTCACCATTTAATCAAGAGTTGGAAAAGTTACTAAATGTGGAAATGTTTGACTTTCCATTTAAGGCAAGTTTTTATGGTTTTTGCATCCACTTTAAGCCAATTTTCCACCAAGATTCAATCTCCATTTGAAATATTCTCCAACATGAAAGTTGTTCCTCTTGTTCCAAGCTTTCTAGAGATATATAGTTTGTCTCATTTGGATTAAAATTGAGAAAGTTATGCTTGGTCAAAGTAGGACTTTATTTTAAGACACTTGGAAAATTTTCCAAGCCCAAAATTGCAAAATTTGTCAAGACTTATGGGCCAGATTTCTTGCACTTCAAGGCACCTTATGGAAGCACTTTCTTCATGACAATTGTACCTTGTTATGCCCTCTTCCACATCCTTTTGGAATCACCTCATTTGGATTATTGGTTTGAGAGATGCATTCATCTAAAGTTGGCATCATAAACTAAACTTTTGGACAGCATTTAGGCCAAACTGGCCCAACTGTTTTTGCAGCCTTGAAACTTGAACTTCATGGCTATTTTCCATCCCTTTCCACTCATCATTTCAAGATATTTTCAACATGGAAAATGCTAAGTTCCATGCCCTCTTTCTACTGCTTTCATTACCTTGCCATTTGGTCACACGATCATCAAGATACATGGTCCAAAAGTCACTCATTTGAACTTATTTTCAAGCCTTGTCTTGCTGCAGCCAGACCACAAATTCGACCAGCCACATGCTTTTCCTCATTTGATCATGTACTTTTGGTTCAACTCACTTAAACCATGCCAAAATAGGTCATTTCCTAATACCACCTCACCTTGCCAAATTTGTTCCAAATGCACACAACCAAAGCAAATTGAACTAAAGCTCACTAAGGACATTTGGAACCAACATATATAAACCAGAAAAAAACCTAATCTGAGGGTGGTGGCTGCCATTTTCGTTTGAAGCAAAAAGCAAGGCAAGTGACCAAAGTTGCTCTCCCTCCATTTTCACTCCATAAGCTTTTGAACTAGAAGCACCAAGAGGCAGCTCTCTTTCCTCTCCAACTCCTCCAATACCAAGGGACAGTGGATTATTTTTCCACTAGGTACACTTATGCTCTTCCCTCCATGAACAATCTCTCATGCTTACCATTATGTTTTTCTATTGTTGTTTTTTTTTTTCATGCCACCACCATGCTCATCATCATGCTATTTTGCCATGCTCTTATCTTGTTCCATGTTTGTGTATATTGCTAACCATATGCTTGTTTGTTTTGTTGAGTTTTGTAAATATTAATTTTTCTGCTCACACTTATGCTCACATGTCCACCTTGCTGTCCACTTTTCACCATGTTTAAATCACCATTTTTAATGAAGTAAAATACCATGATGTTCTTCTTGCTTCAAACTCGAACTTTTCTTTTTACGGCATGGCATTTGGTGTACTATAGAGTGAGAAATGTGTTTGGGAAGTAGAAGAACCATGCTCGCGTATCACGTTTTTTAGCTGGCTGTTGCATGGCTTTTTAAAGCAATTTCTGGTATTGCATGGGAGCGTGGAGGTGGCGCGATCTAGATCGCTAGATCGCGTGTCCAGATTCTATCTGGGCCATCCGTTCCAATTTTTTGTTTTATATGACTTAACTTTCGTCTGGCCCATTGACAAGGGGGTCACGTGTTTTTTCTAAGGAAAATAATCATACAGTATTTTAATAATGTACAGCATTGCAATTATGTGTGGCTGTCACGCTGGAGCCTCCATCACGGGCTGGGCTTTAGCGCCCCTTGTGCTATCCACCCCCCATTAGCCAGGCCCATCTCCATTATTTCATTCATTTTATTTAATTTTCTTTTCAATTCATTTTTATTTTTTCTGTTTTCATTTTAAATTAATAAATTATTTTATTCATTTATAAAAAAGACTAAAAATATTTTTTTTACATTCTTAAATGTCTCATTTAATTTATTTTAAGTTTTATTTTCGTTTTTATTTAATGCAAGTATTTTATTTTAATTATTTGTGTCAAATAGGCCATTTTAACACACTTTTTTCCATTTATTTTATTTCCATAATTTAAAATTGTTTTTAGATTCTGATTTTTGGGATGATGGTTGACCAATGTCTCATGATCAACTTGACCTTTTATTGAATTTTTATTTCCCATTTTCAATTTATTTTTGATTTATTTCTAACCTAGTCTTGTTGTTTGACTTTTGGTTTGACCTTTGTTTTGATTCAATTAATTTAATAACTAATTTTCATTATTTTTGAAATCTTTTTAGGGGATGATGATGTCCTGACCCCACCTAACTTAATTTAATTTTTCATAATTTTTGTGATTAATTTACTATTTATTTGATAATTTTTAAGTTGACTTGACTTTTCGGTTGACTTTTCTATGATTGATGTTTGACTTAGGGATTGCTTAAGGCAATTGAAGAGATCTTTTGATCCTCCCTTGTTCTTCTCATATGCCATGTATTAAAGGCCTTTCATCTCAATTTTATTTGATCCTTGCATCATTTCCCGATTAAATTATTCATTGATTCTTTGTGTGCATAGTTTCACTTGTCTGATTTCATCTGATATTTTTTACACTTGTTTCTTTCATCCATGCTTCTATTGATTGATTGTTTAACATGTTTATACTTGTCATACATTGTTTAATGTTTTATTATTTCATTCTTTGATTATTTGATTTGATTATATACTTGTTTATATCTTACTTGTTTGATTAACTGTGGCCTACTTGTATGTTGTATGAGGCATATATTATTATTGTTTGATTGCCATGTATAATCCCCATTCATTACAAATGTATCCCTCTCCCATGAATTGTATAATGTTTATTTCTCTAATTCTTTATTCATCTGTTAATATAAGAAATAAAATGAACATCCGATAACCATTTCATAACAAGATCAAAACTTCGATCCAACGTCGAGTAATCATTTTCAAAACTTAACAGAACCATCACGTATTCATCCATTTACCTTGTAAGTTGATTGCTTTATGCATCGCCATCAACCTTGTAAGTCGATTGCTTTATGCATCGCCATCAACCTTGTAAGTCGATTGCTTTATGTATCGCCATCAACCTTGTAAGTCGATTGCTTTATGTATCGCCATCAACCTTGTAAGTCGATTGCTTCATGCATCGCCATCTACCCTTATCCCTAACACCTCCCCTTGCTCCACTCGTCAATTCTTGTTCCAATTAGGTAGCACCCATTAGATAGAACCCTTTGTATGATAACATAGGTAGGATTCCCATATCCTTTTGTATGATAACATAGGTAGGATTCCCATATCCTTTTGTATGATAACATAGGTAGGATTCCCATATCCTTTTGTATGATAACATAGGTAGGATTCCCATATCCTTTTGTATGATAACATAGGTAGGATTCCCATATCCTTTTGTATGATAACATAGGTAGGATTCTCTTATTCTTTTGTATGATAACGTAGGTAGAATTTCCATATTCTTTGCATGCTAACATTAGGTAGATATTCCCATTTGTAAATCCTAACACTTAAGTACATATCGCATGACAACTCTAGGGCAGAGCTTCCCCCACTTCTAGACCTTTCCGAGCATCTCCGATCTTGTGGCATGTAGTCCGTTCTATTGCAAAGAGGTAACTGCCTAAGACTCGATTCAGCGAGCTGCAACACCTGCTGCTAGGACGTGAACACATAGCCCACTCTCCTTTGACACAACTGGTGTCCTCCTTTGTAAGTCCATCTTCAGATGGCAACCCCTATGTAGCCGAACTACGGCAACTCTGATTCTCATGTTCAGATGAGATACGTAGGCACAAGATGCGATGTCTTGCCGAGTTTGACTAACAACTAACAACTAATCCTTGTTTGCTTTCGCCCTCGTTGCGATCCTTTCTCTCGCCCTCGTTACGATCGAGACTTTCCTTTTCTCTTGCCCTAGTTGCAATCGAGACCCTTGTTCCCGTAGTTAGTTGAACTACGTTTTGCTCTGATTCTCATTCCCGATGAGATACGTAGGCATAAGACGCGATGTCTTAGCGAGCACACTTATCCTTAACCCTTAGGTAGCCGAGCTACGAAGACTCTGATTCTCATATTCAGATGAGATATGTATGCAGTGGATGCAACATCCGTGCGAGTCATTTTCTTTGACCCCTCTTTTAGTAAATAATACATTAGATATTACACACACCCTTTAGACAAGAACAACAAGAGTGGATCCCGTAGAGTACTATGGATGCGTAGGGGTGCTAATACCTTCCCTTCGCATAATCTACTCCCGAACCCAAGATTTGGTTGCGAGACCTTGTCTTTTCCTTTCCTTTCTCCAGGTTTACTTCGAGCGTTTCATTTCCCTCCTTTGGGATAAATAACGCACGGTGGCGACTCTTCTGTCATTTTCTTTCGCCGGTTGTTTCTTTTCGCATTTTAGGTTGCGACAGCTGGCGACTCTGCTGGGGACACGGTTTCCCTAAGCGAGTCCCTCCTAGCTTTTGTAGGTTGTTTATTTATTGTATGTTTATTCTTTTGTAAAATTATTTATTTATTTGCTTTATCTTATTGCATTGTGTACATATCATTGCTATGTCTGTTGGCTCTATTGGGTTGTTTGTTTGTTGGGGTGGGATGTTCTATGAGTGATAAGCCCACTACCCAGGCTTGAGCGTACACACAGGTTTTAGAGTGGATAGTCATGAGGCTTGTGTGGCATGTTGCTATGTTAAGTCGTTCATGAGACCCACATTCCAGACGAGGTTTCTTTTGGATATATTTTGTCCTATGGGTGTTCCATAACGACAGATATTCCTTTAGAAATCGTCGACTCTGGTGACCATTTCCCGAGAACTCAGTTGAGGCCTCTCCTCCGAGACGTGATTATGTTAGCTCTGGTGGGCGCATTCTCGCTGCTCAATCCGAGGACCCCGAGACTGGGAACTTGCTTTAGGATGTCCTGTTGAGGGGAGTCAGTGGAGGTCTTTTATTCCGTAATAATGCCAAACCTTCAGTGGTAAACGTATTATTCTCGACTGAAGGGCTGAAGCTGACAAACTTCTGTTCTTAGAACCTACCAGTGAGGGGCGGGCTAAATTCAGGGAACCTTAACCTCCAACCAACCTGGTTTTCTGGAGCAGAGTTTTGGTCTTGTATTATATTCCTCAGTGGGTTTCTCTTCAGACAGTGCAACCCGACAGATGTTCAAGCAGATACAACAATCTTGATTTCCATGTCACTGCATTGCATCACATCATTCTGCATTCATATCATTTAACACATGTTTATCCATTTCTAGGGGGTTTACATCTTCTTGATTCCGGTCGGGGTTTTTTCTTGTTCTCTTAAGATGGATATTGGCAGAAAGAGACATGTCGCCTACAAGTTTCCTATGGTTTGCTTGGAGCCTATTCAACAACTGATGAAGTTAATGGATCACGATTCTCTAGAAAGGTTCCGGAAAGAGTACGGTTTGATTCTAAGTTTCGTCACGGTTCTCTCCAAAGATCAACACGATGCTCTCTTTACACTGCTGCAGTTCTATGACCCTCCCTTGAGGTGTTTCACATTCCCGGATTATATTTTGGTCCCTACTTTGTGTAACACCTCAAAATTTGCCCTCCTCTCTTGGGACTAGCATTAACATATATTGCATTTCATTTTAGGTCATTAGGCATTGCATATTGCATATCATGTGGTTACATTGTGCAAGCTATCTTCCCAAGTCTTGATCAGGAGATGAGGAAGTCAAAAGTGCAAGCCTAGGGTTTATTGACTGATCATTGGCCATCTGAGGATTGGGCTGTGAATTAGGGTTTTATGATTCTCCAAAGGATATTGGTCTACATCTTGTTTGAAATGATACATCATCATCAGGGTTGGATTTCATCAAGTGATTGAAGTTGATTCCTTGAGATTAGGGTTTTGACCACTGGTCAACCCTAATCAGTTGCAGTGGGCCAATCAGGGCATAATCAGGAGATGGGGTCTATGATGGTTATGGGGATCATTATTTGATTATATTGTGCTTATTGAGGCTAGGGTTTCACCCTTGAGCCATTTCAGTTGGAGATTGGGGCTCAGATTGATCTATGCATTGCCTGATTCATCTGTCAGTTGAAAAGTCAAATGTGGTCAACTGTACATGATCTGATGGATTTGGAGGTGGAAATGAGTTGAAGACACTTCATTCATGTTGGAACAAGTGTTATTTGACATCTCAAAGCTTGAGAATGAAGAAAATCAAGTCAGGACAAAAACTGCCAAAAATAGAAAGTGACTTGTAATGAAAGTTTCCAAAAATGGAAAGTTTTTGACCTCAAAGCCACGTGTCCAAAAAAGCTTCAAATGAAAAATTGTTCAACATGAAAGTTGTAGATCTTGTTCTCACCTTTCCAAAAAGTCCAAGAACTTGAAATTCCCATGTATGGTTGGAAAATTATGGCTCAATGAAATTCAAAAATGACCCATAATCAGGAGGCCATAACCTCCACATGGTTTGTCCAAATTGCAAGTTCTTTATATGCACAAACTCCATTTGACATGTACTTTCATGGTGCATAATTGGATTTTTCCAAAAGTGGTCAATGCAAAAAGTCAATTTTCAACTGGACAGTTAAATTGGATCAGGGGCAAAATTGTCCAACTTTCAAAATAATTGGAATTTTGAGATGGGACTTTTTGCAACACTTTCCAAATGGTATTTTAAGCTTGTTTGAATCATTATTTCATGACTAGGCTTCATAATTTGGGATTTGGTTTGAAAAATGAAATGGCTAAATTTGGACATAAACCATACACATGTGAATTTGAGAATTACTCATCCAATGAGAGTGAGACAAGTTTCTACAGCTCACACATGGCATTTGGATGTTGTGTGAGCTGTCATTGAGGTGGCATGAGCTGTCCTATGGAAATTCCATTTTTACCCTCACTTGAATTTACCATTTTCATTAACAATTCCAATTTGGCTAATGGCATGATTAATTGGTGATTAGTGCAGCATATATAATCTTAATCACCTAATAATCATAACAGAAATTCATTCATCCCAAGATTGGATCTGAAACCATTCCAATTCTCTCAATTTCATCAAGAACACCAAAGCTTCAATTCCAAAATTCATCATCAATTCTTGATCAATATTGAAAATTCTTTTTGCATCGAACTCCATTCATCATCATCTCAAACTGTTTTTGGAGATTGGAGGAAGAAGAGCATCGAATCGTGGCTGTCATTGCAAGCTCCATCAATGGTGAAATCGAATTTTGAGCAACAAAGGCCATAGCAATTGATTCTGAGCACGTCATTCATCTTCCTGGAGCTTATAGTTGGACTGTTTGTGGAGGAAACACGTGAAGAACTTCGATTTCCACACTGCCATAGCAGGTATGTTGAAATTTCGAATGTCATGAAATGCTCAATGTTCATATGCTTTTGGAAGTTCATGCTGTGTAGGTTATAGTGATACTCTTAGATTTCTGAATGATGAACCATAGGAGGAGAAATCTTGATTCGAAGTTTCATGTCCAAACCCTAATTGATTCGATTCGCATGATATAGGAACTTTTAGGTTGTAATAAGTTGATATTCGTATTCCTCATGTTCATACGGTTCTAACGAGTATCCATTTGCTAATTTCCATGATGATTTGATGTTCTTCGATTTTTTTGGAATTCTGGAAAATCGCGTGTGGGAGACGATGAAGGTTCTGCGCAGAATTGCGTTTGATCCAAATTTCGTTTTGAATTTTCAAATATCATGTTTCCCGCTCCCGCCATTAGTATTTACCGTTCTGCCATTACTGAATTTCATTTAATTATTATTAATTCTAAAAAATGTTAAAAAATCATAAACATGTTTAAAAAGTCATAAAAAATTATAGAAAATTCAGAAAAATGTGTGGATTGTTTCTTTGACTTTGTTGTTGAGTGTAGAATTTGTTTGACCTATTGGTCAAAGTTGTGCATGGCAAAAATATTGTTTGACCTAGGGTTCTTTCACATGTATTCATTTTTGATACCTTTGGCCAATCTCAATGTGAAATGCTCATAATGTAAAATAAATGCTTGGAAATTTTTGTGATGATTCTTGACTGATTGATGTTTATTTACATGTAAATTTCATGAGTTTTTGATACCTGGCCATTGAGATATGAATTTTGGAACTTAGGTGTGACAATTTGTGTCACACCTCTTGATGTCAACTTGCTGGATTTAATTGAGTGGTCTATACTTGTTGGAATGAAATGAAATTTTGCATGGTGAATCATTAACATGTTGAGATGTTGTATGAAGTTTTGTGGAATTTTACATTGCATTTTCAAATTGATTGTGATTTTTCATTTCTGTTGGTCAAATGTGCAAGCTTGTCTGACATAGGTTGGTAGATTCATTGTGGAATGCTCGTATGGTATTGTATAATCATGAAATTTGGCATGCTTGTAATAGACACATTGTGTGACATCCCTGTTTTGGTCTCATCCATTTCTTTTTTGTTTTCATTGAGTTATGAATTTTTGAAGTGGATGTATGTGTTGATGTTGTGATTTGGAGCCTATAATTGTGTCTGTTTTTGTTGATTTTCATTGACATGGTTCCATTTGCCCAATTAAGCTGAAATTTGGTGTGCCATACCTGGATTAGGTCCTGTTTAGGTGTAATTTATTTGAGAATTTTTGGAAGTGTTTTGATGTGGATTTGAATGCAATAGTTTTGTTTGCATGTTTGGTGCTTCATTTGAACTAGTTTGAATTGTTTTGTGCATGAAATGAACATGATGAATGATATAGACATGAGACCAATGATGTTTGCTCTTGTTTGACATTAATTTGACTTTGGTTGGTGAATACCTTGCTGTTTAGGAATTTTTTCTTGCTTTGGACCCTAGGCTTAGCCTAGTGGTCTTGTTGCTAATGTTTGCTTGATTTTTCAGGATCAAAAGCATAATGCACATGGAGAATGAATCAAGTTAAATGCAATTGATGTTGTTTGATGTTTGTACACTAACATAACTTGGTTTTGTAGGTGGTGAAGCTTGGGATTAAGCTTTGAGCTTGCCTTGTTGTGCATTGCTTTGTATTAGTCTGACTGATTGAACTTTTGCTGTTTAGTTTTGTCTATCTGAGTACTAACTGTGTTTGACTGTTTCCAGGTACTTTTAGTTGCTCAGTTCCTTGTGAACTTTTGCTTTGCTTTGCTTAAGCAACTTGCATTGAGGTATAACTTCCTAACTTCATGTAGTCTGGAGACCCGGCTGTTACCGGGCCGGGCAAATAAATGTCTGAAGTCCTCCTTAAGAGGCAATGATTGTGGTTGTTTATTTTTTGTGCCAAGCAGGTGAAAGTCCTTTAAATAAGGCAATTGGTGGAAGGTAGGGATAAGCAATCTATCCCCCACTATTCAGTTGAGTCTTCTCCTTGCTCCCATTACATGGTTGTAGCATTGAGATCCAAGCCCAAGATCCTGTGCAGTGCACATTGTGTCAGAGTCTCTGAGTATAGAAGGGTTCCCCCATTCTGGACCCATGCTCATTTGTCAGAAGCTCTCCCTGGTTAGGGATAAGAGCTGTGAGGTCTGATCCTCACTTCACCTCTCATCTGCTTCACCTTAGCCTCGTAATGGCAAGGTTAAGAGCAAACCCAGCCCGTACAGACGACTCGCTTCGGCAGTCAAACCTATTGTGTGAGCCACTTGTTTGGTTATAGTGCGTGCTGTGTGGATATCTGTTTGAGATGCTTGTTCTCATTGGATGTATGCTTGAATTATTCTGTATGCTTGTGTGCTTGCTTCTTTCCTGGATAGGAGTAGTTTGCTTATGCAAGTAGGATAGAAAACCGAACTTAGGGTAAACGATGCATGACAACACTAGGCTCGAGTCCAGCTCCCTAGTAGTGCGTCTTCCCCCGGTTTCTGGCTGGAATCTTTTTCCCTTTCAGGGGAACTACATCGCCCTGATCCTCGTGCCAGACGAGGTATGTAGGCAGGAGACCGTGCGAGGTCTCTCCGGGCACCCTTTTCTTTTTTGCGTGTGTTTTGTTTGGCAGCTATCAGGCTCGAGTTCCCGACTCCCTGTTAGTGTAACACCCTTCTAAATACCCCAAATATTCAATAACAACAACAATTAATTATCAGAGTAAATACACAAACAAGGGTGTCACATCTTCGAATCACCTCATTCATCATAACAACTGTCATGCTCTTTTATTATATCAACCATGAAACATTTCAAAAATACGCAGCGGATAGAATTCAACCAACTATTCGAAACACATAACGTTTTACAAGTAAAAGGTTCCATAACCAACAATAAAACAATTAAACATCCCGTCCCGATGTTACATCTATCAGAGCATGACCCACTAAAACCACTCTAGACTTCGAGCACTAGCTTCTACTCAACTCACTGCTCGTTACCTGAAAAATATAACTGTAAGGGTGAGTTCCTCAATCGATATAACAAATATTATAAATCATCATGTTATGTTAAGTAACTTTACACGTTAATCACCCACATCATATCATGCATTCAGTAGCAGCATATTCAACTCAACATCATATTCAAACACAACGTAAATGCAACTCAAATGAGACTCGACTCTTCATGCATGTGGTACCATTTGGAGTAAAACTCCCAACTTAAAATCATTGCCAGTTTAGTGGGCATCAAGGCATAAGCCTTCAACTTTCAACTTAAAAATTTGCCAATCCAGGCCAACGTGGTGTGAGCAAAAGCCCCATAATTTTGCCAATCCAGGCCAACGTGGTGTGAGCAAAAGCCCCATAATTTTGCCAATCCAGGCCAACGTGGTGTGAGCAAAAGCCCCGACTTAATGCATATGAATGTATATGGCATGTACGACTTGAAAGTTCAACAACATAAAACAACGACAACATAACAGCGTTTCCAGCAACAACAACTTAAAATCAACTTTGGCTCCTCAGCCTACAACTCAGCATTTTCAACAAAACAACTTATATTCAACTTTGGCTCATCAGCCTACAACTTAATATTTTCCACAAAAGCAACTTATCAACATATTTGCATCAACATTTCACAACATAGACTCCACGAATTTATTTATCACAATTGGATACAATAGGCCAATCACCAATTACACTTACATCATAAAAATCAACCATTTTTACATACTGCAACAGTGTTAACCGGTGAACGCTATAGGTTAACCGGTTAACGCAGGAAAATTACACTTCCAGGCAAAACGCAACAGTGTTAACCGGTTAACGCTATAGGTTAACCGGTTAACGCAGGCAAAACTCAACATTTTTCACAATTTATAACAGTGTTAACCGGTTGACACCCTGGGTTAACCGGTTAACGCAGGCGAAACAACAGTTCCTGCGCTAACACAAGGCAGAATGCAGAGTTTCCGCATTTTCCGCCGTTGGAGGACTTCCGGACCTCCGATTCAACTTCCGTAAAAAGCTATACGCTCAGAAATTCACAATACACTCAAACACAAATTCAATTTCAGCTTTAATACAACTTATTCAACATAATTTCTCAGCATTCTAAATCCCAATTAGGGTCAATCGACGGCTTATCACTACCCATTACATGTTAATCGATAATACCCATTAAACGACGATAAACCCCCCTTACCTGAGATAATCCGGCAAATCTCTAAGCTTTAGCTTCTCCGTTCCTCAACCGTGCTTTTCGGCTCTTTGCCCTTCTTCCTCTTCTCTGCAGCTTCTCTGTTTCTCCCGTGAAACCTTTTCCAAAAAAAATGAAACCCTTTCCTTATTCCAACTTATATATTTTTCCAATAATTATTATTAATAATAATAATAATCCAATAATTCAATTTTATTTAATTAAATTAATAAATATATTATCAACTTAATTAAATAATTCTTTTTCTTTATTTGGGGTGTTACAACTCTCCCCCACTAAAAGAGTTTTCGTCCTCGAAAACATACCTCAAACAAATAACTCTGGATAAGACTCCTTCATCTGACTCTCCAGTTCCCAAGTCACATTGCCACCTGCTGGTCCTCCCCAAGCTACCTTCACCAAGGCAATCTCTTTACCCCGCAACTGCTTCAACTCTCGATCCTCAATCCTCATAGGTGATGTTTCAACAGTCAGGTTATCTCTCACCTGTACATCATCTACTTGGACAACATGCGACGGATCATGAACGTACCTCCTCAACTGAGACACATGAAAAACTTCATGCAAATTCGCAAGTGACGGCGGTAAAGCGATACGATAGGCTACTTCTCCTATCCTCTCCAAAATCTGATAAGGACCAATAAATCGCGGTGTCAACTTCTTCGACTTCAAGGCTCGACCAACACCAGTTATCGGAGTAACACGAAGAAACACGTGATCTCCCTCTTGGAACTCAAGTGACTTCCTCCTCTTATCATGATAACTCTTCTGACGACTCTGAGCAATTCTCATCTTTTCCTGAATCATCTTAATCCTTTCTGTAGTCTGTTGAACAATCTCCGGTCCAACCACAGCACTCTCACCGGACTCATACCAACATAAAGGTGTCCGACATCTCCTACCATACAAAGCTTCAAACGGTGCCATACCAATACTCGAATGAAAACTATTGTTGTAGGTAAACTCAATCAAAGGCAAATAACAATCCCAAGCACCTCCCTTTTCCAAAACGCAAGCTCTCAAAAGATCCTCTAGTGACTGAATCGTCCTCTCAGTCTGACCATCAGTCTGCGGATGATATGCAGAACTCAATCTCAGCTTAGTTCCCAAAACCTTCTGCAAACCTTCCCAGAACTTCGATGTAAATCTAGGATCTCTGTCCGAAACAATACTAGACGGAATACCATGCAAACTTACAATCTTCTCAATATACAACTCAGCTAATCTCTCTAACGGATAATCCATTCTAATCGGAATGAAATGAGCTGACTTCGTCAATCTGTCAACAATCACCCAAATAGCTTCAAAATTCCTACTCGTCCTCGGTAAACCAGAAACAAAATCCATACTGATACTATCCCACTTCCACTCTGGAATAGCCAACGGTTGCATTAGCCCAGACGGCTTCTGATGCTCAATCTTTGACTTCTGACAAGTCAAACAGGAATATACAAAACTCGCAATTTCTCTTTTCATTCCCGGCCACCAAAATAACTTTTTCAAATCATGATACATCTTCGTAGCTCCAGGATGAATACTCAAGCCACTACGATGTCCTTCTTCCAGAATACTCTTCTTAAGTTCGGTAACATCCGGAACGCACACCCGACTACCAAATCTCAAAACACCATTCTCATCAACTCTGAATTCGCCACCTTGACCTTGATTCACTAGAGTCAACTTATCAACCAAAAGCATATCAGATTGCTGACCCTCTCTGATCTCATCCAGAATACCACTTGTTAACTTCAACATTCCCAATTTAACACTATTGTGAGTACTCTCACACACCAAACTCAAGTCTCTAAACTGCTCAATTAAATCCAATTCCTTAACCATTAGCATAGACATATGCAATGATTTCCGACTCAATGCATCAGCCACTACGTTTGCTTTACCCGGATGGTAATTCAAACCAAAGTAATAATCCTTCAGAAACTCTAACCATCTTCTCTGTCTCATATTCAGCTCTTTCTGATCAAACAAATACTTTAAACTCTTATGGTCACTGAAAACCTCGAATCTTGACCCATACAAGTAATGCCTCCATAACTTCAGAACAAATACCACGGCTGCCAACTCTAAATCGTGCGTCGGATAGTTCCTCTCATGAACCCTCAGCTGTCTTGAAGCATAAGCTATAACCTGCTTATTCTGCATCAACACGCCACCCAAACCCAACAATGAAGCATCACAGTAAACCTCAAATGGTTCCGACGAACTCGGTAATATCAGAATAGGAGCAGTAGTCAGCCTTCTCTTTAACTCTTGGAAACCTTCTTCACATTTTGAGTCCCAAACAAACGCTTGCCCCTTTCTAGTCAACATTGTCAACGGTAACGCCAACTTAGAAAATCCCTCAATGAACTTCCTATAATAACCAGCCAAACCAAGGAAACTTCGAATCTCAGCAACAGACTTCGGAGCTTCCCACTTAGATACCGCTTCTATCTTAGAAGGATCAACAGCAACGCCACCTCTTGAAATCACATGACCAAGAAAACTAACCTCTTCTAACCAAAATTCACATTTAGAGAGTTTAGCAAATAACTTCCTTTCTCGTAGAACTTCTAAAACCACTCTCAAATGCTCAGCATGCTCTTCTTCAGATTTCGAATACACCAAAATGTCATCAATAAACACCACAACAAACTTGTCTAGGTACGGATGGAAAATCCTATTCATATACTCCATAAATACTCCAGGCGCATTAGTCACACCAAAAGGCATTACAGAATACTCATAATGTCCATACCTTGTCCTGAAAGCAGTCTTCTGAATATCTTCAGTTTTCACACGTATCTGATGATACCCAGATCTCAAATCTATCTTGCTGAACACACTCGCACCAACCAACTGATCCATCAAATCATCAATCCTCGGCAAGGGATACCGATTCTTGATCGTCACTTTATTCAGTTGCCTGTAGTCCACACACAACCTCATAGTACCTTCTTTCTTCTTAACCAATAGCACTGGTGCACCCCACGGTGACACACTCGGACGAATAAATTTCTTATCCAACAGATCTTCCAACTGACTCTTCAATTCAGTTAATTCAACAGCAGACATACGGTACGGAGCCATCGATATCGGCCTAGTACCAGGTACCAAGTCAATAGAGAACTCCACTTCACGCTCTGGCGGCAATTCATTCACTTCTTCCGGAAACACATCAGGAAAATCGCACACCACGGCTAGATCGCCAATCACCAGTTTATCTTTAGCCTCCAAAGTCGCTAACAGCATAAACAACTCTGCCCCATCAACTACTTCTTCATTCACTTGCCTTGCTGATAGAAACAAACTCTTTCCCTCCTCAATCTCAGGGAAGATCACCGTCTTATCAAAACAATTGATAGAAACTCGGTTAAACACCAACCAGTTCATACCCAGAATAACATCAATCTGCACTAGTGGAAGACACACTAGGTCCATCCCAAAGTTTCTACCAAAAATACTCAAAGGACGATTTAAACAAACCGAAGTAGTAGTTACTGAACCCTTCGCAGGAGTATCAATTACCATACTACCAAACATCTCAGATATCTCTAACTTAAGTTTCACCGCACAATCCAAAGATATAAAGGAATGAGTCGCACCTGTGTCAATAATAGCTACAAGAGGAAAGCCATTAATATAACACGTACCTCGGATCAAACGGTCATCTGCAGAAGTCTCGGAACCCGATAAAGCAAAGACCTTGCCTCCTGACTGATTCCCTTTCTTCGGCTTCTGACACTGACTTCCAATATGCCCTTCTTCTCCGCAATTAAAACAAATCACTTCCTTGTGCTTGCAATCAGCTATTGCATGGCCAATCTTACCACAGCGAAAACACCTCTTTACTTCAGCAGTGCATACATTACTCTTATGACCAGCCTGACCACACTTGAAGCAAACTATACCAGCAGGAGCACCTCCCCCACTAGTTCTCTGAGCCGGAGCAGCTCTTTGCTTCCCTTTTCCAGCTGGAACATCATACGGCTTGCCACGGTTCTGATGTTGCTTTCCCCTGCGGTCACTGACAATCTTATAATGAGCATTATTGTCCTCTTCAAATATCCTGCAGCTATCAACCAATTCAGTAAAAATGCGTATCTTCTGATACCCAACAGCCTTCTTAATTTCAGAGCGCAGTCCATTTTCAAACTTGATGCACTTTGAAAATTCAGCACCAGCACCAGTGTAATGAGGATAAAATTTGGACAACTCCACAAATTTCGCAGCATAATCAGTGACAGACATGTTTCCTTGCTTCAGCTCAAGGAACTCAATTTCCTTCTTACCACGGACATCTTCCGGGTAATACTTTCTCAGAAATTCCCTACGGAATACATCCCAAGTAACGTCTTCACCTGCCACAGTCAACCTCTCGTGAGTCTCTAGCCACCAGTCATCAGCTTCGACTGCTAGCATGTGAGTACCATACCGAACCTTCTGAGCTGGAGTGCAATCCATAACACGAAAGATTCTCTCAATCTCTTTCAACCATCCTAAAGCTGCATCTGGATCATGCTTCCCTTTAAACACCGGCGGATTCTCTCTCTGAAAAGTCGCCAAGCTACGTGATCCAGCATCCCCACCAGCATTTGGCAAGTTCTGTACCGCTTGTGCCATTGCTTGCATTGCGGCAGCCATTGCAGCGTCATTCCTTCCAGCCATTTCAACTTATCACTACAACACAACTTAAAAGTTAGACTAGTAACAATTACACAATTGTTAGACAGTAACGACACGACAACTGGCCGGACAGACCGACCTGCTCTGATACCACTAATGTAACACCCTTCTAAATACCCCAAATATTCAATAACAACAACAATTAATTATCAGAGTAAATACACAAACAAGGGTGTCACATCTTCGAATCACCTCATTCATCATAACAACTGTCATGCTCTTTTATTATATCAACCATGAAACATTTCAAAAATACGCAGCGGATAGAATTCAACCAACTATTCGAAACACATAACGTTTTACAAGTAAAAGGTTCCATAACCAACAATAAAACAATTAAACATCCCGTCCCGATGTTACATCTATCAGAGCATGACCCACTAAAACCACTCTAGACTTCGAGCACTAGCTTCTACTCAACTCACTGCTCGTTACCTGAAAAATATAACTGTAAGGGTGAGTTCCTCAATCGATATAACAAATATTATAAATCATCATGTTATGTTAAGTAACTTTACACGTTAATCACCCACATCATATCATGCATTCAGTAGCAGCATATTCAACTCAACATCATATTCAAACACAACGTAAATGCAACTCAAATGAGACTCGACTCTTCATGCATGTGGTACCATTTGGAGTAAAACTCCCAACTTAAAATCATTGCCAGTTTAGTGGGCATCAAGGCATAAGCCTTCAACTTTCAACTTAAAAATTTGCCAATCCAGGCCAACGTGGTGTGAGCAAAAGCCCCATAATTTTGCCAATCCAGGCCAACGTGGTGTGAGCAAAAGCCCCATAATTTTGCCAATCCAGGCCAACGTGGTGTGAGCAAAAGCCCCGACTTAATGCATATGAATGTATATGGCATGTACGACTTGAAAGTTCAACAACATAAAACAACGACAACATAACAGCGTTTCCAGCAACAACAACTTAAAATCAACTTTGGCTCCTCAGCCTACAACTCAGCATTTTCAACAAAACAACTTATATTCAACTTTGGCTCATCAGCCTACAACTTAATATTTTCCACAAAAGCAACTTATCAACATATTTGCATCAACATTTCACAACATAGACTCCACGAATTTATTTATCACAATTGGATACAATAGGCCAATCACCAATTACACTTACATCATAAAAATCAACCATTTTTACATACTGCAACAGTGTTAACCGGTTAACGCTATAGGTTAACCGGTTAACGCAGGAAAATTACACTTCCAGGCAAAACGCAACAGTGTTAACCGGTTAACGCTATAGGTTAACCGGTTAACGCAGGCAAAACTCAACATTTTTCACAATTTATAACAGTGTTAACCGGTTGACACCCTGGGTTAACCGGTTAACGCAGGCGAAACAACAGTTCCTGCGCTAACACAAGGCAGAATGCAGAGTTTCCGCATTTTCCGCCGTTGGAGGACTTCCGGACCTCCGATTCAACTTCCGTAAAAAGCTATACGCTCAGAAATTCACAATACACTCAAACACAAATTCAATTTCAGCTTTAATACAACTTATTCAACATAATTTCTCAGCATTCTAAATCCCAATTAGGGTCAATCGACGGCTTATCACTACCCATTACATGTTAATCGATAATACCCATTAAACGACGATAAACCCCCCTTACCTGAGATAATCCGGCAAATCTCTAAGCTTTAGCTTCTCCGTTCCTCAACCGTGCTTTTCGGCTCTTTGCCCTTCTTCCTCTTCTCTGCAGCTTCTCTGTTTCTCCCGTGAAACCTTTTCCAAAAAAAATGAAACCCTTTCCTTATTCCAACTTATATATTTTTCCAATAATTATTATTAATAATAATAATAATCCAATAATTCAATTTTATTTAATTAAATTAATAAATATATTATCAACTTAATTAAATAATTCTTTTTCTTTATTTGGGGTGTTACAGTTAGTCTGCGTGTGCCGTTTCTTCTGACGTCTCAGCGTCTCTTCTGGCTTGCTTGATGACTTGTAGGCTCGAGTTCCCGACTCCCTACTAGTTTGCATGTCAATTCAGTCCCTTTCAGGGGAACTACATCGCCCTGATCCTCGTTCCAGACGAGGTATGTAGGCAGGTGGTCGTGCGAGACCACTCCGGGCAACCTTTTTCTTTTTTGCGTGTGTTTGTTTGTTATCTGATTGCATGTTTGGCTCGGATGCCGACGTAAGTCCAGTAAGTGGCTGTCGGGCTCCACGTTTGCCGTTTGGTGCGTGTTTTGGTTCGGATGCCGACGTAATTCCATCCAGTGGTTGTCGGGCTCCATGTTTGCCACCTTTGTTTGTTTGATTGTTTGGTGTTGTTTGGCGTGTGTAAGCCGAACTACAGTGGCTCTGATTCTTGTTCCAAACAAGATATGTAGGCATAAGGTGCTATACCTTATCGAGCTCGTTCCTCTTAACCCCACCTGCGTTCCCTTGTGTGTGTGTGATGTTTAGCAACCTTTTCTTTTCTTAGAACGTGGATCCCGTCGAGTACGACGGACGTGAGGGGTGCTAATACCTTCCCCTTGCGTAACCGACTCCCTTACCCTGTCTCTTTGGTCGCAAGACCATTTCCTTTCCAGGTTTCTCTGAGCGTTTCCTTTCCCTATCTTGGGATAAATAACGCGCAGTGGCGGCTCTGTGTGTGTTTTTATTTTTAGCTCGCCGGTTGATTTTTCGCAGGAGGCGACAGCTGGCGACTCTGCTGGGGAATTGCGGTGTAGACCTATGCTGGTCCATCGTCCCTAAGCGAGTCTTTCCTAGCGTTCTAGGATAGTTTGGGTTGCTTGTTGTGTGTTATTTATTGCATTTATTGTTCTAACCAGTGTGTATATATATTTGCATTAATGTCTGCATGCATCATACTATCATGTTGTTGCCGTGCTCTGTGCAGGTGGTTCCTCTGTTTGGGGTGGGTGTTCTGAGTGGGGCTAAAACCCAGGCCCGAGTATACACCTAGGACTAGTGTGGTCTCATGTTCCTCATTTGCTGGATCAGCATATTGTTGCAACGTGACATACCACAAGCCAGACGAGGTTCATGTGATAGTGCTTTCCTCTGTGGGGTACTCCACTTTGGTTGAGTTACTTCATCTGAGCTGTTGACTCTGGTGACCGATCATTTCTCGGATCTTTGGTTTAGACGATCTCAGGAGAGCTACAATGGCACACCCGAAAGGGCAAACCCATTGAGTATCTCTGCCCGATTATCGAGACTATTGTCCGCCTTAGGATGACCTGTTTAGAATTTACCTGTGAGGGGAGGGTTGATTATTTCAGATGCATTGCTCAGATGGTGACTTTTTGTTCCGTGGATCAGAGTCATATTTATAAGTCGGATTTATGGCCGTTTATTTCTGAGACGCCGGAGTGTTGTCCGTGATATTTATCAGTGGGGATCCGTTTATTTCAGGATCCCCGGGCCGAGATATTTATCAGTGGGGATCCGTTTATTTCAGGATTCCCCGGGCCGATTCAGATGGTGGTGGTGTGTCTGCTCAGAGCCTGGTGATGATGATGATGTATCTGTCTTCCGTTTATTTCGGAACCCGTGGGTCGGATGGGTGGTTACATGTTTCCTCAGATGGTTGTGATCAGTCCAAAGATCAGAGGCTTCTGTACAGTTGATAATCAGATGACTTGGAGGATGGCCCATTGCATTCATTCATTTGCATCATTCTCATTTTGCATTCATCTGCACCCAAACTACGTCTAGCCATATGGGGAGTATTATGGATTGAGAATCTGGTTGAGAGACATCTTGAATTTCAGAATGTGGATGTCAAAACGTTATCTGTCTCGATGAAACCAGGATCAAAGGACAGAAGCTTCCTCATATGGATAGACGTTGCATTCATGCATATTAACCTGTTTGCTGTTTTGCAGGAATCATTGCTCGTGCTCGCAGAACTGTACCTTTGCACTCAACCCGTCCTCACAGATACTTCACCAGACGCAATACTCCCAGACTGATGAATCCGTCCAACGCCGACGTTCTCGAGCTGAAAGAGAAGATGGGAGAGCTGATTCATGTCATGCAAGAGTTCGCCTTGGGGCAGAAAGTAATTGACGAAAAGGTGGGGAGGATTGAAGACTGGCTGAAGATGGGGAACATGCAAGGAAACGCTTCGTCATCTGGACCGAAGAAATCTTTTGGTAATGACCAGCACAAGGATGAGGGTGAATCGAGTGCTGTGTACGCCCAGAGAGGACACGGTAGGGGTCGTTACTACCAGCACACCGCTGCGGTAACTATTCCTGCTGACAATCAGCCTGCACAACAGCAACAGCAGCGTCAGCCATTTCAGCGGAGGTCTCAGAGGGTAGGATATCCAGTCAGGAGGAGGATGAGTGATCGGCATTTTGACAGGCCGCCTGTGACATATTCTTTCCTATTGAAAAAGATGAAAGATATGGGGCTGGTACAGTTGAGGACTTTGGCACCTATGGGACCTGATCAAAGGCCAGCCAATTTTGATGAAAATGTCAAATGTGAATTCCATTCGGGTGCTCCCGGGCACAGTGTAGAGGATTGCAAAGCTTTTAAGCACGTAGTCCAAGACCTGGTGGATTCCAAGGCCCTCAATTTTACATTGTCATTGAATGCTGATGCCAATCCCATGCCGGCGCATGGTCAGGCGATGGTGAGTGCAATTGTTGAAGATTCGGATTACGCCTGTGCGGTAGGTGGAGAGACTGACAGTGACTGCAAGTTCAGTGATTGGGTAAAGCCGTGCGTACCAGGGATGGGAATCCAAAGCTGGAAGGCCTAAACAAGATCAGCACTGACACTCGTCCGGAAGAGTAATATTTCTTGTTTTCAGTTTATATGCATGAAAGCCCTACGTGTTGCCCGACACGTAATGGTTCATTGTAAGGGCCACCTCATGTTTAAATTTGCATTTTCTGCATCATTAATAAATGGATGTTTTTCAGTCAAAAAGCGGTGTTCCCTGTTTTTCATTTATTTTTGCAGTTTAAAAAAACAAATAAAAATGGCAGTGTTTGTTTTCATTTTTCTTTTTTGATTTGTCTCGTCCCAAAGTCGAAAAATAATTCTCCGGATCTCATTGATAACAACTTGGTTACACTTCATATGACTTCGACAATCCGAGCAATCAGGCTGACGAAGAAGGCGAAGAAGATTGTGATCTGCTGGAATTAGCCAGGATGTTAAACAAGAGGAGAAGGTGATTCAGCCGCATGCGGAGCAGGTTGAGATTGTTATTCCAAGCACCGCCGAGGTCAGGAAGGAAGTGAAATTGGGGCCGCTTCAGAGGCGAGTCGAGAGCAGAATGGTAGCCTTGTTGAAGGAGTATGTGGATACTTTCACCTGGTCGTGTCAGGATATGCCAGGGCAGATACCAATGTCATTGTGCGCAAGCTACCGTGGAAAGAAGATTGTCCTCTAAAGGAGCAGAACGCCGGTGCTACTTATCAGAGAGCCATGGTGACTTTGTTTCATGATATGATTCATCGTGGAATCAATTGCTATGTTGATGACATGATAGCAAAGTCCCATACGGAAGTGGGGCATCTGGCAGACCGGGGCAAGTCGTTTGACCGGTTGAGACAATTCAAACTGAGGTTGAATTCAAGTGAGTGCACTATCAGAGTGCGATCCGGTAAGATGTTGGGGTTCATTATAAGGGAGGAATCGAGGTTCATCCTGCAAAAAAAAAAAAAAAAAAAAAAAAAAAAAAAAAGAAACAAGAAAAAAGAACAATAAGAGAAACGCCTGAACCGAGGATAAAGAAAAAGAGAGGTTCGTGGTTTCTTCGAAAGATTGAACTACCTGTCATGGTTCACATCTCATTTAACAGCCACGTGCGAACCTATATTCAAGATGTTGAAAAAAAAAAGATCAAACGGTCAGGCGGAATAATGATTGCCAAGGGGCATTGAAAAATGAAAGAATATTTGCAGGAGCCTCCGATTCTGATGCCTCCTATGGAGAGAGACTGTTAATCTGTACTTGACAGCCCTCGAGGGGTCTACGAGGTGAAGTGGGTCAGCATGACAGGTCTTGTCGAAAAGAGCATGCAATTTACCTTAGCAAAAAGTTTACCGACTGTGAAACAATACATTCACTGCTCGGAGAACTTGATGTACTTTGGCATAGGCTGCTCGCCGACTGAGACAGTATATGCTGATTCATACCACTTTGTGGATTTCGAGATGGATCTGATCAGGTAGATTTCTGAAAAAGCCAGCATTAACCGGACGGGTTGCGAAAGAGCAAAAGAATGTCGACTGATTCGTGATACTCTCAGAAAGCAATAAAGGGGTGTATTGTCTGATTACATAGCCCAGCAACTCGTGGAGGATGATCAACCGATGAAGTTTGAATTCCCTGATGAGGACATCTCGAGGTACTCTAATCGAAAGATTGAGAGTGACCGATCCCGGAGGAGGGGCCTGACCCCGAATCCGAACGGGTTCTGATGTCTGATGGGGAGGATAAGGTGAATGAGTTAGTGCTTCCCGGAGCACGATGGAATACACCAACGATGGTAGCCGAGTACGGAGCTGGTGTCCTGGGTACCTTACCGCAGTACGTACATCTACTGGGGCAAAGCCTTTCTCATTGGTATATGGGATGGAAGCCGTGTTACCCGTTGAGGTTCAGATTCCTTGTTTGAGAGTCCTGATGGACGTGAAGTTGCAAGAGGCTGAATGGGTAAGGACCCGGTACGAAGAGTTGAGCCTGGTTGAGGAAAGGAGGCTAGCAGCCATCTGTCATGGGCAGTTGTACCAGCAGAGGATGAAGCGTGCTTTTGACAAGAAGGTGCGACCTCGGGTATATCATGTGGGTGATACGGTGCTGAAAAGGATCCTTCCTCCTCAAAACGATCGAAGGGGCAAATGGACACCGAATTATGAAGGTCCATTCGTGGTCAAGAAGGTTTTCTCTGGCGGAGCCTTGTTGCTAACGACCATGGATGGCGAGGATTTTCCATCCCCTGTGAATGCGGACGCAGTTAAAAAATACTTCGTATAATTGACCCGCTGGACGAAAAGAATAAAATAGTCCAGGCAAAAATGGGCATCCCGGCGAACCAAAAACAGAAAGAAAAGGTTCGGGCAAAAATTAGGGATAAAATGAAAAATGTACACCCGGCAAGTCGAAAACCTGAGAAGGCGACTTGGGCAAAAATGGGTATCCCGGTGGACTGAAAACCTGAAAGGGCGGTCCAGGCAAAAGAGGGATTGAAACGAACAACTGCGTCTAGCATGATCGTTTGCGCTTTGGTTAAGGCATCATGGATAATACCCGGTAGGGATCAGTTGGAATTGTCTTGTTCAGAAGGCAGAAAGCATGGAGAGTCTGAGGACATATGGGGTGTAACCGAGTTGGAACTCGATGAGATCACGGGTTTCACGTTGCCATTAGGATAGATTTTTCCTGTTGTGCGCAATTACCTCTTTTCAGGAATTGCTTCCTTTTGTATTGCTCATTTGAGCCACACTTTTCAAATCAATACAATGCATATTCAGTCAAATAATTTTGTTTTTGTTTTTCATTACCGCTTTGATTGCAAAAACATCCGATTATTTTTGACAAAGAATCTTGCATTTTTAGACATACAGGTTCCTTCCAGTGCATGTTTATGAGATTGAAAGCTTGAAATCTTATTTGGAAGGTTGAGTGACCCAAGTGTTGAAATCTTGACACGCCTGGGGCACGATTTTATCTGACGATCTGTTTTGCAGGAACAGTTAGATATTTTCACTCACTTGCAGGTTGTGATGTGGAAGCTTTGTAATAGATCCCCAGAGAGTCTGACCAGGGACGAATGAATATGAAAGAATGACGAAGACGTCGAGAAGTGCGACGACCTTTGGAATTAACCAAGAAGACTCTTCAAAGTCGAAAAATTGGAAAAAATTCTGTATAAGTCCCAGGAGTACGCTTTCCGTCGAGCGCGGAGCAATTGGGAATATAAGATGATGGAGCAGAAAAGGTCCAGACGAGTCTGGGAATTCTCAAAAGTGGAAAGCTGATACGAGATTGGGAGGTGGATACCGTGGTTCGACGAGTCGACGGGTGTTATGTACCAACTTTTCTCATTTCCCAGCTAGGTTCCCAAGCAGAATATGAGGGTCAGCTCCCCTGCAGATCCAAGGTCTGTGACTTCTCCAGCCGAGTCAAGATGGTTATACCGGCAGGTGTAAAACGGTATTTCCTCAGCAGCCAGGCCAGAAGGTTGCTATTCCCCGAGTGGAGCGGGTTCTCTTCAAAGAAATATATCTCCAGCAGTGTTCATCCTACCAGTGGATTGGACAGGTTCCCGTAGCGGACGGATTTTTGCATCCCCAGCTGAGGGTATCCTACGTGTGGATTGCATGGGTTATCCCCAGCGGAGTAGCATTCGTTTCCCTAGCAGGGTCAGGATGGTTATCCCCAGCCGGTGGTAGAGTGATGCATCCCCAGTTGAGTCGGGAGATTGCTGTTTTCCCCAGCGGAGTATCTGTGAGCATTTCCTCAGTAAAGTCAGCAGGTATCTGTGAGGGTTTCCCGAAGCAGAGTTGGGATTGATATCCCCAGCAAGTCAAAAAACTATTGTATCCCCACAGGGTGTTGGTGGTGCTTATCCCCGCAGTTTCTCGAGTGGATTGGATGCAAAGGAGGTTCTTTCCCCAGCAAGAGATGCTTATTCTCAGCAGCAGTGCTTATTCCCCTGCAGGGTGGAGATTGGAGTAATGACGAGTTCCTCAACGGAGTGTCTCGTGCTCCCCAGCAGAACCCCTTGAGGGGGACGTTTTTATGCATTCATCATGTAGCGTAAGCATAGCATATTGCATAGAAAAATAAATCGCGTAGCATTTCCATAATTATGGAGCATTACGCAGAAAAAGATCATGCATCATATTGCAAGCATAAGCTAGTCTCAAGCCGTGGTTACCGTTTGAGAAGTGGTTGTGTCAGACAGTGAAGGTGTTACTCCGAAGAGTTTAGCCTCATGATTGGATCAGAGATGTACCCCAATAGTGTGATACTGGAGGAAGCTTTTCCGTCGGGCCGAGATGGGAATGAAGATTGGAGAATGTTACGCGATCAGCGCGATTCGAGCCGTGGTTACCGCTTGAGGATGGGTTTTGCCGGACAATGAAGACGATACTCCGAGGAGTTCAGCATTGTGAGTTTGGAACAACAGTATTTCCCAGTCATCAGTAAGTGTCTGGTCGAGCTTTCTTTGGTGTCAGTAAACATCATCATTCGATGTCCAGTAAACGTCGAGTTATTTCCCAGTCATTGTTTAATGTCTGGTCGGTCATTGTTTGATGTCCTGTCAACATCCTTGTTTGATGTCCTGTCAACATCATTGTTTGATGTCCCGTCAACATCCTTGTTTGATGTCCTGTCAACATCATTGTTTGATGTCCCGTCAACATCCTTGTTTGATGTCCTGTCAACATCATTGTTTGATGTCCCGTCAACATCCTTGTTTGATGTCCTGTCAACATCATTGTTCGGTGTCCTGTCAACATCATTGTTCGGTGTCCTGTAAACATCATTGTTCGATGTCCTGTCAACATCATTGTTTGATGTCCTGTCAACATCATTGTTCGATGTCCTGTCAACATCATTGTTCGATGTCCTGTCAACATCATTGTTCGATGTCCTGTCAACATCATTGTTCGATGTCCTGTCAACATCATTGTTCGATGTCCAGTAAACGTCGAATTTTCTCCCAGTCATCAGTCAGTGTCTGGTTGAAAGTGTTACTCTGAGGAGTGTGGTACCATGACGTCAGATCAGCAGTGTTCCCCAGTAGTGCGATATTGGAGGAAATGTTTCCGTCGGACAGAGATGGAAATGATATCAGAAGACGTTACGCGATCAGCGCGATTCCGGGGTTCAAATGGAGAAAAGGAGATGTTGCGACATTTTCTGGAGATCGGGGTTCAATCAGAGAAGAGTATATGCTGAGGCATTTTCTGGGGTTCAAATGGAGATAGAGTTGAAGATTATATCTAGGATGAGGTCCTTGGGATTATCTTCTGTTCATGTGTCACCTTAGACTTTGGCGGATGCCAGTGGAGGTCGTTAAAGGTGTCTTCCGAGGAAGAGATACACATGCTACCTTCTTTATGAAGGTATACCCTCTGACATGTCGCCCTCAGAGTGGTTTGGTGTTATTTCCGACGTTGCCAGCGGAATTATCACGAGAGATTGGAGAAAAGGATATGCTGAGGCATTTTCCGGGGTTCAAATGGAGAAAAGAAGATGTTGAGGCATTTTCTGGAGACGGGGTTCAAACGGAGAAAAGGAGATGTTGAGGCATTTTCTGGAGAACGGGGTTCATATTGGCGATCGCGAGTTATCGTCAGGCGACTGGGGTTCAAATTGGAGAATGGGGTCCATTTATTTTGGCAAATAGGAGAATGGGGTTCAAATGCAGAGATCCGAGGGTCGTTTGCGCAGAGAAAATTTCGGGGTTCAAGAAAATGAAAAAGAAAGAGCAGAGAAAATTTCGGGGTTCAAGAAAATGAAAAAAAAGAGCAGAGAAGATTTCGGGGTTCAAGAAAATGAAAAAAAAAGAGCAGAGAAAAATTTCGGGGTTCAAGAAAAGCGTAAAAAAGAAAGGAATGATAATCCCGAGCGGATGTGGTGTTCAGGCCATGGTTATCCCTGCGTTACCATTTATTTTGGTATCCAGGTCGACGTTTCTGTTTTGGGGTTCAAGCCGAGTTTTCTCTGTATCGGACGGATTTTTCTTTCAAGATTGTTTCTACGCCGATGCTGACAGGCGTTGTTAATTATTTTCCCATCAGAGTGCAAATTGTTCGTCTGTTCTTGGTATTCAATCACTCTTCATCCTGATCATCCGAAAGTCGAGGCTATTTCGTATCGACAGGTTCACAGTGGATTGAATAGGGGCAGCTGTAACACCTCAAAATTTGCCCTCCTCTCTTGGGACTAGCATTAACATATATTGCATTTCATTTTAGGTCATTAGGCATTGCATATTGCATATCATGTGGTTACATTGTGCAAGCTATCTTCCCAAGTCTTGATCAGGAGATGAGGAAGTCAAAAGTGCAAGCCTAGGGTTTATTGACTGATCATTGGCCATCTGAGGATTGGGCTGTGAATTAGGGTTTTATGATTCTCCAAAGGATATTGGTCTACATCTTGTTTGAAATGATACATCATCATTAGGGTTGGATTTCATCAAGTGATTGAAGTTGATTCCTTGAGATTAGGGTTTTGACCACTGGTCAACCCTAATCAGTTGCAGTGGGCCAATCAGGGCATAATCAGGAGATGGGGTCTATGATGGTTATGGGGATCATTATTTGATTATATTGTGCTTATTGAGGCTAGGGTTTCACCCTTGAGCCATTTCAGTTGGAGATTGGGGCTCAGATTGATCTATGCATTGCCTGATTCATCTGTCAGTTGAAAAGTCAACTGTGGTCAACTGTACATGATCTGATGGATTTGGAGGTGGAAATGAGTTGAAGACACTTCATTCATGTTGGAACAAGTGTTATTTGACATCTCAAAGCTTGAGAATGAAGAAAATCAAGTCAGGACAAAAACTGCCAAAAATAGAAAGTGACTTGTAATGAAAGTTTCCAAAAATGGAAAGTTTTTGACCTCAAAGCCACGTGTCCAAAAAAGCTTCAAATGAAAAATTGTTCAACATGAAAGTTGTAGATCTTGTTCTCACCTTTCCAAAAAGTCCAAGAACTTGAAATTCCCATGTATGGTTGGAAAATTATGGCTCAATGAAATTCAAAAATGACCCATAATCAGGAGGCCATAACCTCCACATGGTTTGTCCAAATTGCAAGTTCTTTATATGCACAAACTCCATTTGACATGTACTTTCATGGTGCATAATTGGATTTTTCCAAAAGTGGTCAATGCAAAAAGTCAATTTTCAACTGGACAGTTAAATTGGATCAGGGGCAAAATTGTCCAACTTTCAAAATAATTGGAATTTTGAGATGGGACTTTTTGCAACACTTTCCAAATGGTATTTTAAGCTTGTTTGAATCATTATTTCATGACTAGGCTTCATAATTTGGGATTTGGTTTGAAAAATGAAATGGCTAAATTTGGACATAAACCATACACATGTGAATTTGAGAATTACTCATCCAATGAGAGTGAGACAAGTTTCTACAGCTCACACATGGCATTTGGATGTTGTGTGAGCTGTCATTGAGGTGGCATGAGCTGTCCTATGGAAATTCCATTTTTACCCTCACTTGAATTTACCATTTTCATTAACAATTCCAATTTGGCTAATGGCATGATTAATTGGTGATTAGTGCAGCATATATAATCTTAATCACCTAATAATCATAACAGAAATTCATTCATCCCAAGATTGGATCTGAAACCATTCCAATTCTCTCAATTTCATCAAGAACACCAAAGCTTCAATTCCAAAATTCATCATCAATTCTTGATCAATATTGAAAATTCTTTTTGCATCGAACTCCATTCATCATCATCTCAAACTGTTTTTGGAGATTGGAGGAAGAAGAGCATCGAATCGTGGCTGTCATTGCAAGCTCCATCAATGGTGAAATCGAATTTTGAGCAACAAAGGCCATAGCAATTGATTCTGAGCACGTCATTCATCTTCCTGGAGCTTATAGTTGGACTGTTTGTGGAGGAAACACATGAAGAACTTCGATTTCCACACTGCCATAGCAGGTATGTTGAAATTTCGAATGTCATGAAATGCTCAATGTTCATATGCTTTTGGAAGTTCATGCTGTGTAGGTTATAGTGATACTCTTAGATTTCTGAATGATGAACCATAGGAGGAGAAATCTTGATTCGAAGTTTCATGTCCAAACCCTAATTGATTCGATTCGCATGATATAGGAACTTTTAGGTTGTAATAAGTTGATATTCGTATTCCTCATGTTCATACGGTTCTAACGAGTATCCATTTGCTAATTTCCATGATGATTTGATGTTCTTCGATTTTTTTGGAATTCTGGAAAATCGCGTGTGGGAGACGATGAAGGTTCTGCGCAGAATTGCGTTTGATCCAAATTTCGTTTTGAATTTTCAAATATCATGTTTCCCGCTCCCGCCATTAGTATTTACCGTTCTGCCATTACTGAATTTCATTTAATTATTATTAATTCTAAAAAATGTTAAAAAATCATAAACATGTTTAAAAAGTCATAAAAAATTATAGAAAATTCAGAAAAATGTGTGGATTGTTTCTTTGACTTTGTTGTTGAGTGTAGAATTTGTTTGACCTATTGGTCAAAGTTGTGCATGGCAAAAATATTGTTTGACCTAGGGTTCTTTCACATGTATTCATTTTTGATACCTTTGGCCAATCTCAATGTGAAATGCTCATAATGTAAAATAAATGCTTGGAAATTTTTGTGATGATTCTTGACTGATTGATGTTTATTTACATGTAAATTTCATGAGTTTTTGATACCTGGCCATTGAGATATGAATTTTGGAACTTAGGTGTGACAATTTGTGTCACACCTCTTGATGTCAACTTGCTGGATTTAATTGAGTGGTCTATACTTGTTGGAATGAAATGAAATTTTGCATGGTGAATCATTAACATGTTGAGATGTTGTATGAAGTTTTGTGGAATTTTACATTGCATTTTCAAATTGATTGTGATTTTTCATTTCTGTTGGTCAAATGTGCAAGCTTGTGTGACATAGGTTGGTAGATTCATTGTGGAATGCTCATATGGTATTGTATAATCATGAAATTTGGCATGCTTGTAATAGACACATTGTGTGACATCCCTGTTTTGGTCTCATCCATTTCTTTTTTGTTTTCATTGAGTTATGAATTTTTGAAGTGGATGTATGTGTTGATGTTGTGATTTGGAGCCTATAATTGTGTCTGTTTTTGTTGATTTTCATTGACATGGTTCCATTTGCCCAATTAAGCTGAAATTTGGTGTGCCATACCTGGATTAGGTCCTGTTTAGGTGTAATTTATTTGAGAATTTTTGGAAGTGTTTTGATGTGGATTTGAATGCAATAGTTCTGTTTGCATGTTTGGTGCTTCATTTGAACTAGTTTGAATTGTTTTGTGCATGAAATGAACATGATGAATGATATAGACATGAGACCAATGATGTTTGCTCTTGTTTGACATTAATTTGACTTTGGTTGGTGAATACCTTGCTGTTTAGGAATTTTTTCTTGCTTTGGACCCTAGGCTTAGCCTAGTGGTCTTGTTGCTAATGTTTGCTTGATTTTTCAGGATCAAAAGCATAATGCACATGGAGAATGAATCAAGTTAAATGCAATTGATGTTGTTTGATGTTTGTACACTAACATAACTTGGTTTTGTAGGTGGTGAAGCTTGGGCTTAAGCTTTGAGCTTGCCTTGTTGTGCATTGCTTTGTATTAGTCTGACTGATTGAACTTTTGCTGTTTAGTTTTGTCTATCTGAGTACTAATTGTGTTTGACTATTTCCAGGTACTTTTAGTTGCTCAGTTCCTTGTGAACTTTTGCTTTGCTTTGCTTAAGCAACTTGCATTGAGGTATAACTTCCTAACTTCATGTAGTCTGGAGACCCGGCTGTTACCGGGCCGGGCAAATAAATGTCTGAAGTCCTCCTTAAGAGGCAATGATTGTGGTTGTTTATTTTTTGTGCCAAGCAGGTGAAAGTCCTTTAAATAAGGCAATTGGTGGAAGGTAGGGATAAGCAATCTATCCCCCACTATTCAGTTGAGTCTTCTCCTTGCTCCCATTACATGGTTGTAGCATTGAGATCCAAGCCCAAGATCCTGTGCAGTGCACATTGTGTCAGAGTCTCTGAGTATAGAAGGGTTCCCCCATTCTGGACCCATGCTCATTTGTCAGAAGCTCTCCCTGGTTAGGGATAAGAGCTGTGAGGTCTGATCCTCACTTCACCTCTCATCTGCTTCACCTTAGCCTCGTAATGGCAAGGTTAAGAGCAAACCCAGCCCGTACAGACGACTCGCTTCGGCAGTCAAACCTATTGTGTGAGCCACTTGTTTGGTTATAGTGCGTGCTGTGTGGATATCTGTTTGAGATGCTTGTTCTCATTGGATGTATGCTTGAATTATTCTGTATGCTTGTGTGCTTGCTTCTTTCCTGGATAGGAGTAGTTTGCTTATGCAAGTAGGATAGAAAACCGAACTTAGGGTAAACGATGCATGACAACACTAGGCTCGAGTCCAGCTCCCTAGTAGTGCGTCTTCCCCCGGTTTCTGGCTGGAATCTTTTTCCCTTTCAGGGGAACTACATCGCCCTGATCCTCGTGCCAGACGAGGTATGTAGGCAGGAGACCGTGCGAGGTCTCTCCGGGCACCCTTTTCTTTTTTGCGTGTGTTTTATTTGGCAGCTATCAGGCTCGAGTTCCCGACTCCCTGTTAGTCTGCGTGTGCCGTTTCTTCTGACGTCTCAGCGTCTCTTCTGGCTTGCTTGATGACTTGTAGGCTCGAGTTCCCGACTCCCTACTAGTTTGCATGTCAATTCAGTCCCTTTCAGGGGAACTACATCGCCCTGATCCTCGTTCCAGACGAGGTATGTAGGCAGGTGGTCGTGCGAGACCACTCCGGGCAACCTTTTTCTTTTTTGCGTGTGTTTGTTTGTTATCTGATTGCATGTTTGGCTCGAATGCCGACGTAAGTCCAGTAAGTGGCTGTCGGGCTCCACGTTTGCCGTTTGGTGCGTGTTTTGGTTCGGATGCCGACGTAATTCCATCCAGTGGTTGTCGGGCTCCATGTTTGCCACCTTTGTTTGTTTGATTGTTTGGTGTTGTTTGGCGTGTGTAAGCCGAACTACAGTGGCTCTGATTCTTGTTCCAGACAAGATATGTAGGCATAAGGTGCGATACCTTATCGAGCTCGTTCCTCTTAACCCCACCTGCGTTCCCTTGTGTGTGTGTGATGTTTAGCAACCTTTTCTTTTCTTAGAACGTGGATCCCGTCGAGTACGACGGACGTGAGGGGTGCTAATACCTTCCCCTTGCGTAACCGACTCCCTTACCCTGTCTCTTTGGTCGCAAGACCATTTCCTTTCCAGGTTTCTCTGAGCGTTTCCTTTCCCTATCTTGGGATAAATAACGCGCAGTGGCGGCTCTGTGTGTGTTTTTATTTTTAGCTCGCCGGTTGATTTTTCGCAGGAGGCGACACTTTGGAGGAGATTGCCAGTTTTCTCAGAGTTCCTATCAAGCCGCAGTTGATATTCTACAGTTCTGAGTTTCTGCCCGATCTCAGCATGGTTGCTTCAGCCACATATCTGGGAAAGTCAGTCTTGAAGGCTAATATGTGTCAGAAGGGAGGAGTCAGTGGTTTTCATTTGAGTTTCTTACTGGGAGAAGCAAAGAAGAAGCTTGAAGATGGTGACCAGAGGGGTTTCAATGTTGTGTTGGCTCTTTGTGTGTATGGGATTGTCCTGTTCCCTAATGTTGCCAAATTTGTGGACATGGACGCAATACGCCTCTTCGTGTTGGGAAATCTAGTGCCGACCTTGCTAGGAGATTTCTTTCATTCGGTGCACCACAGGAATGAGAATAGAAAAGGAGGATTATTGAATTGTTGTGCGCCTTTGTTTTATAAGTGGTTCAGTTCTCACCTACCCAAATCAGGAGCGTTCGTTGATGTCGAGGACTCGTTGAGTTGGTCGAAGAGATTGATGGGGTTGAGAGCTGAAGATATTTCTTGGTGGTCTGACCGGAGCTTGCTTCGGGCGGATATTATTCACAGTTGTGGGAACTTCCCAAATGTACCGTTGGTAGGAAGAAGAGGAGGAATCAACTATAATCCTTCTCTAGCAGTTAGACAGTTTGGATATGCTTTAAGAACTCCGCCTTTGGAAAAGGATGTGGAAGAATCTCTGTTTTTCCATTCTTCGCCTGATTTGACTATATCCCGTAAGGCAACTGAGGCCTGGCTCAAGGTGATCAAGAGAGGAAGAACTGTGCTTGGAAAAGGAGATTGTAGAACTTACCCTCAGTAAGGAGAGTGGCTTCAAGGAAGAGTCGAAGAGTTTGGTCTGCCGTTTCCTATTGAAGAACCTTTGTATCCACCTACTCCTGAGCAGTCAACAATGGTGAGTCGAGAGGAGTATGACAAATTGAAGAATTCCATGGAGGGACTTCAAACCGAGAACTCGGAGTTAAGTGTGAAGTTGCAAGATTGTATGCATCAATTCCATGAGGCAGAATATCAGAAGGGGGAAGCCGTCAGATTGCAAGGGGAAGCAGAAAGGAAATTAGCTGTGGAGGTGGACTTCTTCAGGAAGACAGACAAGGCCTTGGGATCATCCAGTCCTGAGTTGAGGCGATTCAAGCAACAGTTAATGGATGCTCATGGTAAATTAGCTGGGTGGCAAGAGCAATGGGATGCATTTTCAACTTCTCGGAAGGCAAAGGAGGAGGAGATGGTGACCGAACTGACTGGTCAGATGGAGAAATTGAAGACTTCGCTAAAGGAGAAGAACAATGAGCTTTTGTGCGCCCGTTCTACTAATGGTTACATCACAGATCAACTCAATGAGGCTCGAGGACAGATTGAAGAACTTAAAGTGTTGGCAGGTTTGAAGAAATCCAGACTGGAAGAGGTATTCGGAGAAGATGATGGGAATTACTACAGAGAGCACATCAACGAACTGGATGGGATCATTCACAAGAGGAATCTGCTTATCCGGCATTTGACAGAATCTCCAGATCATCCCGACACTGTGGCATTACTAGATGAAGTGAGGAGCAGTCCTTATGGGTTGAATACAGGAGGCTGATTCCTGATTTTTGTTCCTCTCTTTACTTATCGCTTTGTTGCTGTGAAGTGATGATCCACAGGCTTGTTGTGGAGATCCTCTTTTGGTGTATTTTTGGCTAAGGCCCCTTTCCTTGAACTCATTTGTATGATGTTTTCCCTTTATTGCATCTTGATCTCAGAAGTTTATCCATGACTCGGTCTTCTTGCACTTTCACCTGATGTGAGACTGGAATCAAGGGGTTAGAATACCCCTTTGGAATCGATAAACATGTCATTACATTAACATATTCATTTGCATATCTTGCATAACAGGTGTCGCTGCGGTGTTCTCATATTATTTGGTGTTCCACTAGCAGGATAGCTGATTCAGGAATTCACTGGTACGGTACCCACAGAAACCAGCAGAAAGCTATGGAGGGTCTACAAGCAGAACTTGCCGAGATGAGGGTCCGCATGAACCAATTCATGGATGTGGTTCAGGGAGTAGCTCAAGGACAGCAAGAGATTAGACAAATGATACAAAGGAATCCCGCAACTACTCAACCAGAGGCTGTGATTGATCCTCCAATTGAAGAGGTTAATGGACCCAGCGGACCGGGGCCTATCCCGATCCCACGTAACAACCCTAATCAACAACCCATTCATGATGATCAAGATGATCAGTTCACTTTTATGCCGGAGGACTTTGGTTTGGGCCATGGCATGGACCCCATGTTTAGAAGATTAGAGGAGAGACTAAAGGCCGTGGAAGGACAGAATCCTCTGGGAGTAGACGTTGTTGACTTGGGATTGGTCCCAGGCGTGAGGGTCCCACCGAAGTTCAAAGTCCCAGTCTTTGACAAATACAATGGTAGCTCTTGCCCGAAGACCCATGTGCAAGCCTACTTCCGAAAGATGGTTGCATACTCAGATGACGAGAAGCTACTTATGTACTTCTTCCAAGACAGCCTAGCTGGGGCATCCCTGGAATGGTACATGAGGCTGGATAGAGCCCACATCCGTTGCTGGAGGGATTTGGCGAAGGCTTTCGTGAAGCAGTACCAGTATAATGCAGACATGGCCCCGGACAGAACTCAACTTCAGAACCTGTCTCTTAAAAGCAATGAGTGCTTCAGGGAATATGCTCAACACTGGAGGGAGACAGCTTCCCGTGTTCAGCCTCCTATGTTGGAAAAGGAAATGGCCAACATGTTCATGAATACGCTGCCTGGACCTTACCTGGAGCGTCTGGTGGGTTGCAATGCCTCCAACTTTGCTGATGTGGTCTCTACCGGAGAGAGGGTGGAGAATTACCTGAAGACCTACAAGAGCCACAATGGAGGTGGATCTTCATCAGGGGTAAAGAAGTCGTTCATTAGAGGGCATAAGCAGAGAGAGGGGGGAGTGAATTCTTTGACTTCCTATCAGAACAGAGGTGTTAGAAGGAACAGTTTCCAGAATTATCATCAACAACCATATGTTGCGGCTGTGACCATTCCGGCTACAGCACCACTACAACAACAACAACCACAGCGTCTACAGAATCAATACCAACAACAGCAACCGGGAAACAGACCCGCCTATCAACAGAGGCAAAGAATGATGGACCGGTGTTTCGATACTCTTCCAATGTCGTACGCTCAGTTGCTTTCTAGCCTTCAACAACTACAACTTGTGCAATTACGCACTCTGGCTCCTCCTGTTGGTAGGCTTCCGGTGGGTTACGACGCCAACCCTAGGTGTAGCTTCCACTCTGGGGCACCTGGCCATAATATTGAGAACTGCAAAGCTTTTAAGCACGTAGTTCAAGACCTCATAGATTCAAAGGCCATCAACCTTGCACCGGCTCCTAATGTCGTCAACAATCCCATGCCGCAGCATGGTGGTGCAAACGTTAATATGCTGGAAGGAGAAGCCAAGTCCATTAAGGATGTGTTGAAGTTGAAGACTCCGCTGTTGGAGATTAAAGAATGCTTGCTGAAGGCCGATGTTTTCCCCGGTTGTGGGAAGGATTGTTTGGATTGTGCTATACAGGGCAAGGGTTGCTTGAAGCTGCAGCAGGGTATCCAGGTCTTGCTTGACAATGGTATCCTCCAAGTTGAAGACTTGTCTGTCAGAGAGTTTGCTGAAGGGGTAGCTGAAGAGGTGTTTGAAGATGTTGTTGAAGAATTCACAGATGTTGTTCCTGCTGATTCTGTAACTCGTAATGATATATTTAATTTTTCCAATGTTGTTGCTAATATCCCAAACTATGTGGTTGATGCTGATGTAATTGAACTTGATTCCGATGTTTCGGATGTTTATGCTTCAATGAATGAGATTTCTGAGTACGACTGTGATGTTGCTACTATCACTATTTTCTACCCAACTAATCAGATCAGTGTGCCAGAAGCGCAACCCATGCCACCAGTGCGACAATCTACTATGACCATCACAACCCCTGGTCCTTTACCTTTCACCAGTGAAAGGGCCATTCCGTGGCATTATGGGGGGAGTGTATACACGCACGATCATAGGGTGGAACGACCATTGAAGGTAGAAGAGGGTCAGAAGTCTGAACTCGAAGCTGAAGGTCCCGCAGTGGACAATGTTGGTGGAATCGGGCGATTCACCAGGAGTGGCAGACTATTCTCGCCACCCGTTACCCGAACTGAGAGTGCTGATGCCGCGGCTAAGGCCAAAGGCAAACAAGTTATGAATGAGGGTACCTCTGTGCCCCAGGCTGGCTCAGAGCCTACTTTCTCGAATGATGTGGACGAGCTCTTAAGAATTATAAAGAAAAGCGACTACAAAGTAGTTGATCAGTTGATTCAAACACCGTCTAAGATATCCATTCTCTCACTCCTGTTGTGTTCAGAGGCACACAGGGAGGCACTTCTGAAGGTCCTTAATGCTGCATATGTGCCTCAGGAGATTTCAGTAAACCAACTAGAAGGGATCATTGTAAATGTTCATGCAAGCAACGGGTTAGGTTTTACTGATTCTGACTTAACACCAGCTGGACGCAATCATAACAAGGCTTTGCATATCTCAATGGAATGCAAAGACACTGTGATGTCACATGTTCTGGTGGATACAGACTCCTCGCTCAATGTACTACCCAAGAGAGCCCTGCCAAAGTTAGAAGTAGAAGGTTTGATCTTGAAACCTTCCGATCTCATGGTGAGAGCCTTCGATGGTTCTAAGAGGTCGGTGTTTGGAGAAGTAGAATTGCCAATTCAGATTAGATCACAAACCTTCAACACCGTATTCTATGTGATGGATATCAGTCCCTCGTACAGTTGCCTTCTGGGTCGTCCTTGGATCCACAATGCTGGGGCAGTCTCCTCAACACTGCATCAGAAGATCAAGTTCCCAGTCAATGGAAGAATTATCACCGTCTGTGGTGAGGAGGACATCCTGGTAAGTAACCTGTCTACTTTCAAGTATGTAGAAGTAGAAGGTGAAATTCATGAGACTCTCTGTCAGGCTTTTGAGTCAGTTCAAATCAAGGATGCAGCTCCGGTGGAAGAGGTTAAAGCAGGTGCCCCTATCTCATCTTTCAAGCAGGCGCAAGCCTTGGTGGATTCAGGTGTTGCTCCCGGTTGGGGACGTCTGTTGGAGTTACCAATGAAAGACGACAAGTTCGGGATTGGATACCAGCCAGCGCTGACTTCTACAACTTCAGCACTTCAGACTCGGCAGGGGCCGATTACTTTCTCCAGTGTTGGCGTCATCCAATATGGCCAGATCTCTGCGATCAACGATGAAAATGGGGATAGTGATTGCGACATCGACAACTGGGTGCGCCCGAGGATCCCTGGTGAAGTCATCAACAATTGGTCTTCCGAGGAAATTGTCCAAGTCACTCTTCTAGAGGAGTAATTTTTCTTTGTTTATTCATGCATGTCCAAGTCTTACGTTCCGCCCAGGGCGTAATGACTCATTGTAGGGCTCATCTATGTGAATACCTGCATTGTTTATCATAAATGAAGGACGTCTTTTGCATTCAAAATCTTGTTCACTGTCTTTCTATTTTTGCAGTTTTCAAAATTTCAAAAGAATAAAAATATTTGGCAATGTTTTGTTTAGTTTTCACTCACTGTTCACACTCATAAGCACATACCATCACTCATGCAGATGCACATTATCGGATCCTATTGATAACAGTTCTGCTATGGCTCGCTTCGACTTTGAAAATCCAATATTCCAAGCTGAAGAAGAGGGTGATGAAGATTGTGAACTCCCTGAAGAACTTGCCAGGCTGTTAAAATAGGAGGAAAGGGTCATTCAACCGCATCAAGAGTCTACTGAAGTGATTAATCTTGGCACCGAGGACGTCAAGAAAGAAATCAAGATAGGGGCTGCTTTGGAAGACGATGTGAAGAAGGGGTTGATTGAACTGTTGCAAGAGTATGTTGACGTCTTCGCTTGGTCTTATCAGGATATGCCAGGGCTTGACACAGACATTGTGGTACACCGTTTACCTCTCAAAGAGGATTGTCCTCCGGTCAAGCAGAAGCTCAAAAGAACAAGACCAGAGATGGCTGTCAAGATAAAGGAAGAAGTGCAAAAGCAGTTGGATGCGGGGTTTCTAGCAGTTACCAATTATCCGCCATGGGTTGCAAATATCGTCCCAGTACCTAAGAAGGATGGGAAGGTACGAATGTGTGTTGACTACCGGGATCTGAACAGAGCCAGTCCTAAAGATGATTTCCCATTACCTCACATCGACGTTTTGGTGGATAACACGGCCCAGTTCTCGGTATTCTCCTTCATGGATGGCTTTTCTGGCTATAATCAAATCAAGATGGCACCAGAGGACATGGAGAAGACAACATTCATAACCCCATGGGGCACCTTCTGCTACAAGGTGATGCCGTTTGGCCTGAAGAACGCTGGAGCAACATATCAACGAGCTAGGGTAACTCTGTTCCATGACATGATTCATCATGAAATCGAGGTTTATGTGGACGATATGATTGCCAAATCTCAGACAGAAGAAGAACATTTGGTGAATCTGCAGAAATTGTTTGAACGGTTAAGAAAATTCAAGCTGAGGCTTAATCCGAACAAGTGCACTTTCGGGGTGAGATCTGGAAAATTGCTGGGTTTTATTGTTAGCGGAAAAGGGATTAAGGTGGATCCTGACAAAGTGAAAGCAATACAGGAAATGCCTGAGCCAAGAACAGAGAAGCAAGTCCGTGGTTTCTTAGGGAGGTTGAACTACATTGCAAGGTTCATCTCTCACCTAACAGCCACGTGTGAGCCAATTTTCAAATTGCTGAGGAAAGATCAGGCTATCAGGTGGAATGACGATTGTCAAAGGGCTTTTGAAAAGATAAAAGAGTATTTGCAGAATCCCCCTATCCTCATGCCTCCAGTCCCAGGGAGACCGCTGATTATGTACTTGACAGTACTAGACAATTCCATGGGTTGTGTTCTCGGTCAACACGACGAGACAGGTAGGAAAGAACATGTCATCTACTACTTGAGTAAGAAGTTCACAGATTGCGAGTCGAGATACTCAATGCTTGAGAAGACATGTTGTGCACTTGCATGGGCTGCTAAGCGATTGAGACAATACATGTTGTCCCACACAACCTTACTGATCTCTAAAATGGATCCAGTCAAATACATATTCGAGAAGCCAACTCTCACCGGAAGGGTTGCTCTATTGGCAAATGGTACTGACAGAGTATGATATCCAATATACATCCCAGAAAGCCATCAAAGGGAGTATTCTGTCAGACTATCTTTCTCAGCAGCCAATTGATGATTATGAGCCAATGAAGTTTGATTTTCCAGATGAAGACATCATGTTCCTCAAGATGAAAGACTGTGAAGAGCCAGTTGTTGAGGAGGGACCTGATCCAGACGAAAAATGGACTTTGTTTTTTGATGGGGCTGTCAATGCTAGAGGAAGTGGAATTGGCGCTGTCATTACTACTCCGAAAGGTGCCCACATGCCTTTCATCGCTCGTCTGACTTTCGAGTGCACCAATAATGAAGCTGAGTATGAAGCCTGTATCTTGGGTATTGAGCAAGCCATTGATTTGAGAATCAAGACTTTGGACATCTTCGGAGATTCAGCTCTGGTAATCAATCAAGTGAATGGTGATTGGAACACTCTCCAACCTACTCTGGTCCCCTACAGAGATTACACGAGAAGACTGTTGACTTTCTTCACAATAGTAAAGCTGTACCACATACCTCGTGATGAGAACCAGATGGCAGATGCACTTGCTACTCTATCCTCCATGATCAAGGTAATTCGTTGGAACCATACTCCCAGGATTGATGTGATGCGCCTTGACAGGGCCACGTATGTGTTTGCTGCTGAACTGGTAGTCGATGACAAGCCCTGGTATCACGATATCAAGTGCTTTATGAAGAATCAAGAGTACCCTGCAGGGGCATCCCACAATGACAGAAAGACTTTGAGAAGATTGGCGGGCAGTTTCTTCTTGAACAAAGACGACGTGCTGTATAAGAGGAACTTCGACATGGTTTTGCTCAGATGCGTGGACAGACACGAGGCGGACATGTTAATGCAGGAAGTTCATGAAGGTTCCTTCGGTACTCATGTCGGTGGACATGCAATGGCTAAGAAATTGTTGAGAGCGGGCTATTATTGGATGACCATGGAATCGGATTGTTTCAAATACGCTCGAAAGTGTCATAAATGCCAGATTTATGCTGATAAGGTGCATGTGCCACCAAATCCTTTGAATGTGATGTCTTCGCCGTGGCCGTTTGCTATGTGGGGTATTGACATGATTGGAAAGATTGAGCCGACTGCTTCCAATGGGCATCGCTTCATCCTTGTTGCGATCGACTATTTCACCAAGTGGGTCGAAGCAGCGTCGTTCGCGAATGTCACCAGACATGTGGTTGCCCGTTTCATCAAGAAAGAAATCATTTGTTGCTATGGGATTCCCAAAAGAATCATTACTGATAATGGTTCTAATCTCAACAACAAAATGATGAAGGAGTTGTGTCAGAACTTCAACATTCAGCATCACAATTCTTTCCCTTATCGTCCTAAGATGAACGGTGCTGTCGAGGCAGCAAATAAAAACATAAAGAAGATTGTGCAGAAGATGGTCGTTACGTACAGAGATTGGCATGAGATGCTACCCTTCGCCTTGCATGGGTACCGCACCTCAGTACGTACGTCGATCGGGGCAACCCCTTACTCCCTGGTGTATGGTATGGAAGCAGTCCTACCTGTTGAAGTGGAGATTCCTTCTCTAAGAGTCCTATTGGATGTCAAGTTAGACGAAGCTGAATGGATTCGGACAAGGTTCAATGAGTTGAGTCTTATCGAAGAGAAACGAATGGCGGCCGTTTGCCATGGGCAATTGTACCAGAGTCGGATGAAGAGAGCCTTTGATCAGAAAGTGCGCCCTCGATGTTTCCAAGTCGGAGATTTGGTGTTGAAAAGGATCCTTCCTCCTCAGACAGATCACAGGGGCAAGTGGACTCCTAACTATGATGGACCGTATATTGTCACCAAGGTTTTTGATGGTGGGGGCCTTAATGCTTGCAACTATGGATGGTGAAAACTTCACTTCCCCTGTGAACTCAGACGCAGTTAAAAAATACTTCGCATGAAATAGGCCCGCTGGACAATAAAAAGAGTAGTCCATACAAAAATGGGCATCCCGGTGAACCAAGAAAATAAAAGGGTTCGGGCAAAAATTAGGGATTGAAAATGAAAAGATTGTACACCCGGTAAGTTGAAAACCTGAAAAGGAAACTTAGGCAAAAATGGGTATCCCGGTGGATTGAAAACCCGAAAAGGGCAATCCAGGCAAAAGTTAGGGATTAAGCGAATGACTGCGTTCTGAGTTAGTTCTGAATCTCATCTCATGTCGATGACTGGAAACTTTCTAAAGGTAGGAAACAGCCAATCACCTTTTCAGAAGGCTGATCATCTGGAGGATCTTGAAGACGGGCAAGTCATAGCAGAATTGGAACCCAGTAGAAATCCATTTCACATTGCCATTAGATTAATTTATATTTTATCTTTTGTGCGATTACCTCTTTCCAGGGATTGCTTCCTGATGTAAATGCCTATTCAGAGGCCATTCAGTCAATAAAATCATGTTATTCAGTACGTCTCTGTGTTCATTTTCATTTTACTGTTTTGTTTGCAAAAATGACGTCTGAATTTTTGATAAACATTGTATCATGAAACATAAGAGCTTTACAGGTACATGCTCAATGAACATTTAAGATTGCTGTAAATTTTAAGTACTTTGAATCATCTATTCAGAACAGGTACACTTGGGGCATTTCCTTAAGATTCCCAACAGGTTCTCACTACGGTGTTTCCCCAAGCATGTGCTTCAGACTATACACTACCCAGTAGAGTTGACAGTGTCAGACTGTATATTCCCAGCGGAGTTGACAGTGACAGATTGTATCTTTCCAGCAGAAGCAGCTGCTCCTCAGAGTTCGATGCCAGATCGATGATCTCGACGCTAGACCCATGGTCTCTTTCCTTGAAGCAGAATTTCGGTACCGTTATCAGTGTTTGTTTCCCCTGCGGAGTCGTCTCTCTCGCAGAGTTTGGTTTCCAGAATCACTGTCACTTTCCTCAGAAACAAGCTTTCAGTGCCATTCTATCCCCAGTCAGAGTCTTGCTATTTTGTTATTGCTAGAGCACCGTGTGGCGGGTCATCTCCCCATAGAGTTCATTGTGCTGTGCAGAAGATTGTGATCATTTCCCCAACAGAATTCCTTGCCTCGGCTTGGCATTCTACCCAGCATTTCGCGTCCCTGCATGTAGAATCATATTGCATTGCATCCTCCCAAATCGCGTAGCATTTCCATTTTCATGGAGCATTACGCCGTTGAAAAATTCAAACATACGCATGTAAGCATAAAACATTCTCGGTATCCCAAATGATAAGCCAGAAGTTGTTTCCAGTACTCCGACTGAAGTTTGTTCATGACTTATGCTTATCCTCCCCAGCATGGATCGTTGGCCCACGTGCCGCCTCAATTATCATTTTCCCTATTTCTGCCGATACTGACAGGCACGAAAGTTTCCGGTATCCAGACCGAAGTGGCATTCAGGCCAGTTTTCCGATATTCAGATCGAAGAAGTTTCCGACATTCAGGTTGATGCAACTTGTGGCATTCAGGCCAGTTTCCGGTATCCAGACCGAAGTGGCATTCAAGCCAGCTTTTCGATATTCAGATCGAAGAAGTTTCCGACATTCAGGTCGATGCAACTTGTGGCGTTCAGGCCAGTTTTCCGATATCCAGACCGAAGTGGCGTTCAGGCCAGTTTTCCGATATTCAGATCGAAGAAGTTTCCGACATTCAGGTCGATGCAACTTGTGGCATTCAGGCCAGTTTCCGGTATCCAGACCGAAGTGGCGTTCAGGCCAGTTTTCCAATATTCAGACCGAAGTGGCATTCAGGCCAGTTTCCCGGTGTTCAGACCGATGTTTGATAATCTAATATCTTCCGATGCTCAGATCGAAGTCATTTCCAGTATTCAGACCGATGAGCGGCATTCAGGCCATGGTTATTTCTGTGTAACCATTTATTTTGGTATCCAGGTTAATATTCTTTTTTGGTATTCAGACCGACTCTCACCGTACCAGACAGATTTTTGTTCAAGACCACCTCTTTGCCGATTCTAACAGGCATTTTTACTTCACTTCACTTCAGTGTAAATTTCCGGGTTTTTTATTGTATTCAATCCCTTGATACCTCGAAAGTGCGAAAGCCGCTGCTATCTTCCTTTCGGGTCTCCAGTTGATTGAATAGGGGCAGCTGTAATACCCCAAAATTTACCTTTCATTTTTTCTTGGAAGCATGGGATTGTGTTTCACATTGCATTAGCACCATACTAGGTCATACTCATTACATACTGCATCAGTGACTTGGGAAATCAGGGTTTATTGATCACTCCTTAACAGAAGGGGCCTACACAGAGCAAGTTTGAGCATTGGACTTCATTCTCCAATTATACAAGTCTCAAGGGTTTCAAGGTGGTCCAAGTGTCCCATTTGGTCCTCAGTTTCATCAGTAGAAGATTCAGAGCTCTCAGAGTGTGTATATGGGTTTAATCAGAAATCAGGGTTTCAAGGCCATCTGCAACAGGAAATACTTGATTGGAAGTAGAGGGCCTCATCCATGTCATGATTAGAGAGGCATCTTAGCTTAAAAAGATCCACAATTATCACAGAAATATCCTTTGGCAACTTGTGCAATCAGATCCTAGTCACTTTTGCCCTAAAATTAGGGTTTGGTATAAAATCGGTTTATTTCTAATTCCTTGAATGGAACTCATTTCCATGGCCCTCCACATGTCCACAAGGGTCTACATGCAAAAAATCAGCTCTTTATCTGAGCCAGAGGTGCCTCAATTGATCGATGGAATCGGGAATTAGACGGTTTGGGAAAAGTCAACTGTGGGGTCAAAAAAGTCAACTCCTGACATTTTGAAGGTGGGATCTCAAAATTCATGCCCAGTAAGCCCACATGTGAAATTTGACCAAGATTGGATCATGGATTCACCATTTAATCAAGAGTTGGAAAAGTTACTAAATGTGGAAATGTTTGACTTTCCATTTAAGGCAAGTTTTTATGGTTTTTGCATCCACTTTAAGCCAATTTTCCACCAAGATGCAATCTCCATTTGAAAATTTCTCCAACATGAAAGTTGTTCCTCTTGTTCCAAGCTTTCTAGATATATATAGTTTGTCTCATTTGGATTAAAATTGAGAAAGTTATGCTTGGTCAAAGTAGGACTTTATTTTAAGACACTTGGAAAATTTTCCAAGCCCAAAATTGCAAAAATTGTCAAGACTTATGGGCCAGATTTCTTGCACTTCAAGGCATCTTATGGAAGCACTTTCTTCATGACAATTGTACCTTGTTATGCCCTCTTCCACATCCTTTTGGAATCACCTCATTTGGATTATTGGTTTGAGAGATGCATTCATCTAAAGTTGGCATCATAAACTAAACTTTTGGACAGCATTTAGGCCAAACTGGCCCAACTGTTTTTGCAGCCTTGAAACTTGAACTTCATGGCTATTTTCCATCCCTTTCCACTCATCATTTCAAGATATTTTCAACATGGAAAATGCTAAGTTCCATGCCCTCTTTCTACTGCTTTCATTACCTTGCCATTTGGTCACACGATCATCAAGATACATGGTCCAAAAGTCACTCATTTGAACTTATTTTCAAGCCTTGTCTTGCTGCAGCCAGACCACAAATTCGACCAGCCACATGCTTTTCCTCATTTGATCATGTACTTTTGGTTCAACTCACTTAAACCATGCCAAAATAGGTCATTTCCTAATACCACCTCACCTTGCCAAATTTGTTCCAAATGCACACAACCAAAGCAAATTGAACTAAAGCTCACTAAGGACATTTGGAACCATCATATATAAACCAGAAAAAAACCTAATCTGAGGGTGGTGGCTGCCATTTTCGTTTGAAGCAAAAAGCAAGGCAAGTGACCAAAGTTGCTCTCCCTCCATTTTCACTCCATAAGCTTTTGAAGTAGAAGCACCAAGAGGTAGCTCTCTTTCCTCTCCCACTCCTCCAATACCAAGGGACAGTGGATTATTTTTCCACTAGGTACACTTATGCGCTTCCCTCCATGAACAATCTCTCATGCTTACCATTATGTTTTTCTATTGTTGTTTTTTTTTTCATGCCACCACCATGCTCATCATCATGCTATTTTGCCATGCTCTTATCTTGTTCCATGTTTGTGTATATTGCTAACCATATGCTTGTTTGTTTTGTTGAGTTTTGTAAATATTAATTTTTCTGCTCACACTTATGCTCACATGTCCACCTTGCTGTCCACTTTTCACCATGTTTAAATCACCATTTTTAATGAAGTAAAATACCATGATGTTCTTCAAGCTTCAAACTCGAACTTTTCTTTTTACGGCATGGCATTTGGTGTACTATAGAGTGAGAAATGTGTTTGGGAAGTAGAAGAACCATGCTCGCGTATCACGTTTTTTAGCTGGCTGTTGCATGGCTTTTTAAAGCAATTTCTGGTATTGCATGGGAGCGTGGAGGTGGCGCAATCTAGACTGCTAGATCGCGTGTCCAGATTCTATCTGGGCCATCCGTTCCAATTTTTTGTTTTATATGACTTAACTTTCGTCTGGCCCATTGACAAGGGGGTCACGCGTTTTTTCTAAGGAAAATAATCATACAGTATTTTAATAATGTACAGCATTGCAATTATGTGTGGCTGTCACGCTGGAGCCTCCATCACGGGCTGGGCTTTAGCGCCCCTTGTGCTATCCACCCCCCATTAGCCAGGCCCATCTCCATTATTTCATTCATTTTATTTAATTTTCTTTTCAATTCATTTTTATTTTTTCTGTTTTCATTTTAAATTAATAAATTATTTTATTCATTTATAAAAAAGACTAAAAATATTTTTTTACATTCTTAAATGTCTCATTTAATTTATTTTAAGTTTTATTTTCGTTTTTATTTAATGCAAGTATTTTATTTTAATTATTTGTGTCAAATAGGCCATTTTAACACACTTTTTTCCATTTATTTTATTTCCATAACTTAAAATTGTTTTTAGATTCTGATTTTTGGGATGATGGTTGACCAATGTCTCATGGTCAACTTGACCTTTTATTGAATTTTTATTTCCCATTTTCAATTTATTTTTGATTTATTTCTAACCTAGTCTTGTTGTTTGACTTTTGGTTTGACCTTTGTTTTGATTCAATTAATTTAATAACCAATTTTCATTATTTTTGAAATCCTTTTAGGGGATGATGATGTCCTGACCCCACCTAACTTAATTTAATTTTTCATAATTTTTGTGATTAATTTACTATTTATTTGATAATTTTTAAGTTGACTTGACTTTTCGGTTGACTTTTCTATGATTGATGTTTGACTTAGGGATTGCTTAAGGCAATTGAAGAGATCTTTTGATCCTCCCTTGTTCATCTCATATGCCATGTATTAGAGGCCTTTCATCTTAATTTTATTTGATCCTTGCATCATTTCCCGATTAAATTATTCATTGATTCTTTGTGTGCATAGTTTCACTTGTCTGATTTCATCTGATATTTTTTACACTTGTTTCTTTCATCCATGCTTCTATTGATTGATTGTTTAACATGTTTATACTTGTCATACATTGTTTAATGTCTTATTATTTCATTCTTTGATTATTTGATTTGATTATATACTTGTTTATATCTTACTTGTTTGATTAACTGTGGCCTACTTGTATGTTGTATGAGGCGTATATTATTATTGTTTGATTGCCATGTACAATCCCCATTCATTACAAATGTATCCCTCTCCCATGAATTGTATAATTTTTATTTCTCTAATTCTTTATTCATCTGTTAATATAAGAAATAAAATGAACATCCGATAACCATTTCATAACAAGATCAAAACTTCGATCCAACGTCGAGTAATCATTTTCAAAACTTAACAGAACCAGCACGTATTCATCCATTTACCTTGTAAGTCGATTGCTTTATGCATCGCCATCAACCTTGTAAGTCGATTGCTTTATGCATCGCCATCAACCTTGTAAGTCGATTGCTTTATGTATCGCCATCAACCTTGTAAGTCGATTGCTTTATGTATCGCCATCAACCTTGTAAGTCGATTGCTTCATGCATCGCCATCTACCCTTATCCCTAACACCTCCCCTTGCTCCACTCGTCAATTCTTGTTCCAATTAGGTAGCACCCATTAGATAGAACCCTTTGTATGATAACATAGGTAGGATTCCCATATCCTTTTGTATGATAACATAGGTAGGATTCCCATATCCTTTTGTATGATAACATAGGTAGGATTCCCATATCCTTTTGTATGATAACATAGGTAGGATTCCCATATCCTTTTGTATGATAACATAGGTAGGATTCCCTTATTCTTTTGTATGATAACATAGGTAGAATTTCCATATTCTTTGCATGCTAACATTAGGTAGATATTCCCATTTGTAAATCCTAACACTTAAGTACATATCGCATGACAACTCTAGGGCAGAGCTTCCCCCACTTCTAGACCTTTCCGAGCATCTCCGATCTTGTGGCATGTAGTCCGTTCTATTGCAAAGAGGTAACTGCCTAAGACTCGATTCAGCGAGCTGCAACACCTGCTGCTAGGACGTGAACACATAGCCCACTCTCCTTTGACACAACTGGTGTCCTCCTTTGTAAGTCCATGTTCAGATGGCAACCCCTATGTAGCCGAACTACGGCAACTCTGATTCTCATGTTCAGATGAGATACGTAGGCACAAGATGCGATGTCTTGCCGAGTTTGACTAACAACTAACAACTAATCCTTGTTTGCTTTCGCCCTCGTTGCGATCCTTTCTCTCGCCCTCGTTACGATCGAGACTTTCCTTTTCTCTTGCCCTAGTTGCAATCGAGACCCTTGTTCCCGTAGTTAGTTGAACTACGTTTTGCTCTGATTCTCATTCCCGATGAGATACGTAGGCATAAGACGCGATGTCTTAGCGAGCACACTTATCCTTAACCCTTAGGTAGCCGAGCTACGAAGACTCTGATTCTCATATTCAGATGAGATACGTATGCAGTGGATGCAACATCCGTGCGAGTCATTTTCTTTGACCCCTCTTTTAGTAAATAATACATTAGATATTACACACACCCTTTAGACAAGAACAACAAGAGTGGATCCCGTAGAGTACTACGGATGCGTAGGGGTGCTAATACCTTCCCTTCGCATAATCTACTCCCGAACCCAAGATTTGGTTGCGAGACCTTGTCTTTTCCTTTCCTTTCTCCAGGTTTACTTCGAGTGTTTCCTTTCCCTCCTTTGGGATAAATAACGCACGGTGGCGACTCTTCTGTCATTTTCTTTCACCGGTTGTTTCTTTTCGCATTTTAGGTTGCGACAGCGGGATGTATATTTTTTTATTTTTTTATGTCTCTAACTTTTTCCTGGACCGCCCTTTCGGGTTTTCAATCCACCGAGACACTCATTTTTGCCTAAGTCGCCCTTTCAGGTTTTCAACTTAGCGAGCTATTCTGTTTTTATTTTAGGCGAAGTATTTCTTGACTGCATCAAAGCACCGCCTGAAAAGGCTCTCTTAACAACATATGGACCTTCATAGTTTGGAGTCCACTTGCCCCTGGAATCGGGCGCGAAAGATAAAACTTTCTTGAGCACGAGGTCACCTTCTCGGAACACACGAGGCTTGACCTTCTTATCAAAGGCTTTCTTCATCCTTTGCTGATATAACTGACCATGGCACATGGCAGTTAATCTCTTCTCTTCAATCAAGTTCAACTGGTCATAACGACTCTGGACCCATTCAGCCTCAGTCAACTTGGCTTCCATCAAGACTCTCATTGATGGGATCTCAACCTCCACGGGGAGCACAGCCTCCATGCCATATACAAGAGAGAAAGGGGTTGCCCCTGTTGAAGTGCGCACAGATGTACGATAGCCATGCAAAGCAAATGGCAACATCTCATGCCAATCTTTGTACGTAACAACCATCTTCTGGATAATCTTCTTGATGTTCTTGTTAGCAACTTCAACAGCCCCATTCATCTTGGGTCTATAGGGAGAAGAATTATGATGCGCAATCTTGAACTCGCTACACAACTCTTTCATCATCTTGTTGTTCAAGTTAAATCCATTATCAGTAATGATCTTGTCTGGCACACCATAATGGCATATGAGTTGATTCTTGATAAACTTCACAACCACCTGCCTGGTCACGTTCGCATACGATGCCGCTTCAACCCACTTGGTGAAGTAATCAATTGCCACGAGAATGAAACGGTGACTGTTCGACGCCTTTGGCTCTATCATGCCAATCATGTCAATTCCCCACATGGAGAAAGGCCATGGTGAGGAAATAACATTCAGAAGTGTCGGGGGAATATGAATCTTATCCGCATAAATCTGACACTTGTGGCATTTCTTCACATACTTGCAGCAGTCAGACTCCATTGTCAGCCAATAGTAGCCTGCTCTCAACATCTTCTTTGCCATGGCATGTCCATTGGAATGAGTACCAAATGAACCCTCATGGACTTCAGTCATCAACAGGTCTGCTTTGTGTCTATCCACACATCTGAGCAGAACCATGTCAAAATTCCTCTTATAAAGCACATCGCCATTGAGGTAGAAACTGCCTGATAATCTTCTCAAAGTTTTCCTATCTTTAACAGATACCCCAGGCGGGTAAATCTGACTTTGGAGAAAGCATTTGATATCATAATACCATGGCTTATCATCTTTCACTTCTTCAACTGTAAATACATGAGCCGGTATGTCCAAGCGCATCACGGTAATATTGGGAACTTCATTCCAGTATTTCACCATAATCATCGAAGCAAGCGTAGCAAGCGCATCTGCCATCCGATTCTCATCTCGAGGAATATGATGGAAGTTAACCTCAGTAAAGAAAGTTGCAATCCTCCTTGCATAATCTCTGTATGGGATGAGGCCAGGTTGATTCGTCTCCCATTCACCCTTAATCTGATTAACAACAAGGGCCGAATCACCATAAACATCAAGATGTTTGATCCTAAGATCAATACACTCTTCCAATCCCATAATGCAGGCCTCATATTTCGCCATATTATTCATGCATTTGAAAGTCAACCTTGCTGTAAAAGGAAAATGTGTGCCCTGAGGAGTAATAATCACTGCCCTAATACCATTTCCGTACTAATTAACAGCGCCATTGAATACCATGCTCCATCGGGAACCAGGCTCTGGCCCTTCATCGAGCGTAGGCTTATCGCAATCTTTCATCTTCAAATACAAAATCTCCTCATCTGGGAAGTCGTACTGAATAGACTGATAATCCTCAATTGGTTGATGTGCCAAGTGGTCAACCAAGATACTACCTTTAATAGCTTTCTGAGCTCGATACTCAATATCATACTCAAACAATAGCATCTGTCAACGGGCAATCCTCCCAGTTAAAGCAGACTTCTCAAAGATTTGCAACAATGCTATAAAACTGTTCAATTGTGACATCGTGATCCACGTATGCCCCGTCCAACACCCTCTACAAAGCTTCGCGGTGTGGCTCAGAATTCATCAGCAAAGATAGGACAGATATCTTTGATGGAGTTTGAAGCAGTTGATCAACAACATTATACTCGCTCCTTTTGATGAGCCTCAACATCTTATCACAGTCCTCTTTCAGAATGCCATGCTGGCCAACAGGGACAGGAGCTTTCACAACAACAGGGTCAACGCCCTTCGCAAAAAGTGCCGGATTCGGAGAAGAAGAAGTCCCCATAGGACTAGAAGAATTATCAACAGCAGTTCTTCTCAAGACGTCTTCATGGGGTTTCAGCGGCGCCGAGAAAACACGACCACTGCGGGTCACACCACTGACGTCTGATATACTCGCAACAGAGGTGGAGGGAAACGGCAACTCCTTCCCATCTTCGAGCATAACCGCATTGTACCTGTAAGGCACAACTTTATCTAGAGAGTAGGGGACAGGGCCTGCTGGCTTAATTATAAGAGATGGAGAAACCTTCCTCTTGCTGCCATCATATCTGACAATAACAGGTTCTGGTATTCTGAATACGGGCGAAATTACATCCACTTCATCCTCATTGCGATTCTGAAGCACCTCAATCATACCCTGATCCAGCATCTCTTGGATGTCCTTCCTGACTTGGCGACATCCTCTCTCATTAACAGTGCACACCTGGCAACTGTCATGGTCATGCTCATAATGACTGTATCCACATAACAGTTCGTGCATCTCGACCAAAGATTGCCTGATATGACTGACATACAGGACTTTATATTTGCCAGGGCAACCCTGGACCATGTTCACAACAGCTTTCCCATGCTCGGGCAATGAGTTCTTCTTTACATTAGGACCTACGTCCTCGGAAAAAAAATCTCACTTCTAACAAGGTCTTGAACCTTGGTCTTCAGGGGATAGCAGTTCTCCACATCATGTCCGGAAGCACTGGAATGATATACACAATGTAGCTCAGGCTTATACCACCATTGAGGGTTGGTCGGTACAGCGGGTGGGTCACGTGGAGTAATCAGCTTTCTGTCTATCAACGAAGGATAGAGTTCAGCATAGGTCATTGGAATTGGATCAAAAGTGACCCTCTTCCTATCATAGTTGGTGCTGGTATTGGTGTTGTTTCGAGGCTGGTAGGCCTGCTGTTGTGGACGATGTTGTTGTTGATATTATTGATGTTGTTGTTGTTGATGTTGATAATGTTGAGCTTCCCTAAAGGCAAGTGCTATATGAGCCACCTGGTGCTGGTTATTGGCAGGGCGAACAATCTTCCTTTTCACAGAGGGTCTTCGTTTATTATGGGAAGACACGACATGTGCCTCTCCCTCCTTCTTCTTTGCAAAGCCCCCATATCGCTTTGCAGAAGAGCCTTCATCCCTGGTCAGACGTCCTTCCCGGACTCCTAGCTCTAGCCTCATTCCCATGTTCACCATTTCGGTGAAGTCCGAGGGAGCACTAGCTATCATCCTCTCATAATAAAATGAACTCAAGGTCTTCAAAAAGATCTTGGTCATTTCCTTCTCCTCAAGGGGTGGCACAATCTGTGCGGCCAATTCACGCCACCTTTGGGCGTACTCCTTAAATGTTTCCTTCTCTTTTGGGGACATAGCCCTCAGCTGGTCCCTATCAGGAGCCATATCAATGTTGTATTTATATTTCTTGACGAAAGCTTCGCCAAGGTCATTGAAGGAGCGGATGTTCGCACTACCCAGACCCATGTACCATCTGAGTGCGGCACCGGACAAGCTGTCCTGGAAATAGTGGATGAGGAGTTGATCGTTATCGGTCTAAGTCGACATCTTGCGAGCGTACATCACAAGATGGCTGAGAGGGCAAGTGTTTCCCTTATATTTTTCAAAGTCAGGAACTTTGAACTTGATAGGGATTTTAACGTTGGGCACGAGGCACAACTTAGCAGCAGATTTACCGAAGAGGTCTTTCCCTCTTAGAGTCTTCAGTTCCTTGTGCAGCTCAAGGAATTGGTCGTTCATGGCGTCCATTTTCTCATAAACATCTGGTCCCTCAGATGGCTCAAAATGATAAATGGTGTCTTCGACTCTTGGTAAAGTGTGCACAACGGCAGGTGGCACAGCAATGACCGGGCTAGATGTCGGCAGAGAAGTAAAGGTTGGAGCGAGACCTTCAGGCACAAAGTTTGCAGGCATCCCCTAGGGAAACCAGGCTGGCATAGTTGGAGCAAAATGAGTGGTGGCGGCAGGCACAGTAGAGGAAGCTACCTCTGAGATGACCGTCCTCTGGGGAGGAGTTGCAGGTGTTGGAGATGTCTGGCTTTGAGCAGCCAACACTGACTCCATCATGGCAATCATCCTAGCTACTTCCTCCTTCAATTCACGATTCTCTTGTTCAAGATGATCCATCAGCTTTGGTAGATTTACCCTGGTGTTATACCGGTGCGTCAACTTGTCTTCAAAATAAATGAAGAACACAGAGTTAGACCACTGATCAAGAAACCCTGAACAAAACCTGCTTATGCACATGATGCATGCAATGCTTGTGCACATGATTTTATTTTTATTTGAGGAACTTTATAGAGATCTATTTGCAAATATTTTGAAATATCGATCTTTTAAACATATAATGGAATATTCATATCAATAACATTTGGAAACATTTTTACACCAAAGAAGTACAATCTTGGTAACCAAATACAATACAATAGAGAAGGAAAATGAACATCCTATGGAACCCTAGAAACAATCCTCCAAAGCTCTCGAGACCGGAAGATAAGTTGCATGAAGCCTCTTCACCTCTCTCTCATAAGCTGCTTCCATATCGGCCTTCTTCTTGGCGAGTCAATCATACTTCCTCTTCCAAAACCGGGATGACTGAGGAAGAAGAGAAGTAACCACGTCATCAGGCTCATCAATAATCTGATGCTCTAGAAACTCTATCACAACATCCTTATCCCTGAGTTGCTGAAGTAGCTCCTCTCGCTCACGGACCCAAGCACGTGAACGGTTTTCATCTCTCAACTCCTCAACTCCTTGGTTAGGGGGGGTTGAAGGCTCAACCATAACTATAGGGGTAGGTCTTGTATAATCATAGGGCCTGCGGTACTCAGAAGCTCTCCTCCTTACCCACGAGGTATAGGGTTCCAAAGCAATACAATGCTTCGGACCAATCTTTTTCTTTCCCTTCCTATGAATCTTGCGCCAAGCACGGACCCTTCTGCCTTTCAAGTTCTGGGGATCTTTACCCTCTTGAAAGAACACACCTTCCAACAGAATGTTGTTAGGTATATCCTTTAAGGGGAGCCCAAGCTGACGGCGAGCCAAAATAGGGTTGTAGTTAATTCCACCACATGTACCAAGAAGAGGCACATTGTAGAATTCACCACAAGAGTCAATAATCTGCACACCATCATACACACGGTTGTACCAAAAGATATCATCATTAGTGAGAGACATAAGTCTCGTAGACCACCGTAGACATCCTTTGTTCTCCTTGAAGGTGAGCGTCTGTGGCAAGTGCGAAATAAACCACTTGTACAACAGGGGCAAACAGCACACAATGGTACCACCACCATTTGCATTCCTCATATGCAAAGAGAAATAAGTGTCACCCAACAGAGTCGGAACGGGATTAAGATTAGAGAAAATCCTAATAGCGTTCACATCCACAAAATTGTCGATATTGGGGAACAACACTAGCCCATAAATGAGAAGTACAAATATGGCTTCAAAGGCGTCCTCACTCATGGCCTTCCCAAACAGAGTAGCTTGGGCAATGAGAAAATCAGATGGGAGACCTTGAATTCCACCTTTGGTAGTCATATGAGCACCAATATTAGATACATCTATGTGCAACAGATCAGCAATCTCTTGAGAAGAAGGAACTCTCTCCAAGCCACTGAATGGCAACTGATCTAGAATAGGTATACCCACAAGATAGGCATACTCCTCAAGCGTAGGCAAAAGCTGGAAATCCGAAAAAGTGAAGCAACGGTACAGAGGATCATAGAACTGCACCAACACACACATCAGACCTTCATCCACCTGAGTAGCAAGAATAGACAGAAGCTTCCCATGGCGAGCTTTGAACTCCAAAGGATCTAATACATAAGATGTCAAACTCCTTAACTCTTTCAAGTCGGGTTGTCTGAAACTGTACTTCTTCGTATTCCTTCTTTGCTTATCCATGTCTGAAAATTTGCAAATAGACCTCTTAAGTTCCTTGAAAATTTTCTCATTGTTGATGATATGGATGCAAATGGATGCATGAATGCATGGATGCAACAATCACACTCAAGGATCAAGTAAGTCACGCCACACAAAGGTCACGGGATAGATCAAGTCATCCTCAATATCAATTATCCATTTTGGTGGATTATGGTTTACACCTTATCAACACCCAAGTTCCATTGATATTAAGGATATACGAGAACGGATCAACCGCGAATCAAGGGTTTGTTGCAAGTCACGAGCATGGAGTCTTGGTTAAGAACCACCCAAGGGAGTGCACTATGGTTAAACCTGGCAATCATTTTCTAAAAAGGTCCCCATAGTCATCATCTCATCTTTCGAATATTATCGGATAAACGACTACTCGCATTCCAAAAATATTCTCAAGAGGGACTCTTATGAGTGTAGTATCGCGTAACAATCGTATCAAATCTTACACTTGAACGACCTTCGCACTACGTCCTAAAATAGGCCAAGATGGGCTAGGTAATCTAAATTCCTTGGCTTCTAAGTTTCCTATTAGAAAGAGTAATGCCTAACCACGATTACTCGTGTGACATTATTGATCCCAACAAGACCTCCACCAAGTGAATGGGCTTGCAAGTCAGCTTGCTAAGGAATAACTCCACACAAGTCAACAAGACTATGCCATTCTCCTATCATAAGTGCACTCAAGTTCGGATATAGAACTCATCTCACAAGAGACCACCAAGCACACAAGCAATTGATATATATCAAGCAATTCATACATTACAAACAATACATTCATCCCAAATTTGCACAAAAAATATGTCACAAATAAATATAAACATACAATACAACAAAGTAAAAAGTAGGCTACACCCACTAGGAAGTTCATACTCGTCCTCAGCAGAGTCGCCATTTTTCTGTAGCGGGGTATTCGTTACCTTTATATTTATTGACTAAATCAAAAGTAAATCATACAATTCGAGTCGCCACCGCACTTCTATTTATCCAAAGGAAAGGTTAGAAAGCGAACAAAAACCAAGTAGTTTTATCAAATCAAAAACTAATAAAAATGTCAAAGATCTGGGTAAGGGGGTTGGTTATGAAATGGGAAGGTTTTAAGCATCCAAAATATCCTTAGTACTCTAAGGGAGCCCTTTTTGCAAAGTGTATTGTAGGTTGGTATTTTGTGAAAATATTTGTGCAAACAAGATTGGGGAGATGAGAAAAGAATATACAAATTATTTACAATTTTGTTGTTTGAATGCATGAACCCATTGCCTACGTACCATCACAAAGGTAGGATCAAAACCTCGTAGTTCGGGGTAAAAGTCTCAAAAGATTGGTGAATTGATTTGAGCAAAAGCCTTAAGGTCTTTTATTATCAAAGGGAGAAAACTCAACCTAAACCAACAATCCACCATGTGAGGAGAGCTTCAACATACTAGTGAGGGATCCACCCTATAATAAGTATGGAAGACATATAGTCCAATCACTAAGGATAAGGTGAGGTTTACATCAACCATTATGATAAATCAAACCTAATGACTAATGTTTATGATTTTTTTTAACAAAGGTGGCCATTGGAACCACAAAAATCACTTGAAGTGAGTTGTATTTACAAATTAGAAGTATTCACAAAATGAAGTCAAAGTTGACTTAAGATTCAATTCAAAATAAGTATTAAATGAAAAGAGTTTGAAAAAAATCAAAGGCATATGGCCTAGGTTTCTAGTTTTTAAAAAAAAACAATGCCAATGTTTGCACAAAATGAGTTTGGCTTGGGTTAGAGTGGAGAGAAGAAGAGAAGGGCTAGTCCTAAACATGCAAAGATGAGAGAAGAGATAAAACCCTTGGAGTTCCTTTCTTGAAATCATAAAGATGATTCAAGATGCTCATTTCCTTTGGACTTAGCAAGCAACAAGCAATTAACTCAAGTAAACAATCAAGTATCAATCAAGCTCCTAGGATCTCCAATTGGCTTGTCTCTCTTAACTTGTCTATTCATGACAATGGTCCTCCTTACTATCTCAAGTTTAGAATCCCTATCACACAAGAACAAACAATCAAGAGGTTCACAATGCAATAAGAGGAATGGACAAAGAATGAGTTTAGAATTAGAGGTCCTTTCAAGTCAACTTTTAAGATTTAGCATTCTAAAGGCATGAGACCTAGTTGCTCTTCAACAAGTTTAGCATTCTAAAGGCATGAGGCCTAGTTGCTCTTGAACTCCATTAAGCATAGGTGAAGTCCTAATTCTAAGTCCTTTCTCCTTTTTGTATTGGGTTCACACAAACAGTCACAAAACAAACACAAAGCAACAATATATTTATATACAATAATAAGCTCAAATGAGCAAAGGGGAAATGGCATAAACATAAACATGAGCTCAAATGAGCAAAGGGAAAAGACAATATGAACAAATGAGCAAGAAATTAAATTGCATTAAAATAAATTGCAAGTATTAAATGCTTGAATTAAAAGTTAGTATTTAGTAGTTAGTGTTAGTGTGCCATAAGGCAATTTAGCGCTATGTTAAGCAATCGTAAGTGGACTAATGTAGTAGTCACACCTATCTGAGGCCGGTCAATATAACTATAGGCAAACAAACACAAGTTAGAGATCATGACTAGTAAGTCAAGCTCCTACAACTTGCCATGCCAAAAGAAAAGAAGGAAATGCCTTGTATGGATTTTAAGTTTTTTGCTTGACCAAGAAGCAACATATCTTAGACACAAAGCAATTCACTTGATCTTTGATCAAGTTGAATTTGATTTGGATCAATGAAGGTTAAGCCTCTCATATGTCAAGACTAACCTCAAATCATTAACTCATTGGCCAAAATAAAAAGAAGGAGAAGATGAAGATGAAATGAAATGGATGAAGAAGAATTCACATGACATAACCAAAACACAATGATCAAATATGAATGAAATCAACATCAATCAATGGTAAACAGAAGTGAAATGAAGATTAGAAGTCAAGAAAGGTCAAACATATTTTTGGTATTTTTTTGGAATTAAAATAATACACAAAATAAAATGAACAAAGTATGGTCAAACTTCAAATTCAATTCAAATCAACTTGAATAAGTCCAATTGAATCATCATAAGTCTAACATGGTCAAACAAGGTTTGACAAAAAATTTCATCATTTTTTGAAAACAGAAACTATTTTAAAATCAATTAAAAGCATTAAAATATAACACAAATGAATTAAAATCTCAAATCAATTAAGAAATTGATGAGAATATTTTCATAGACTTATCATGAACCAAATGTGTTAAGAAAATATTTTTGGAATTTTTAAATATCAAAAAGTAATTAAAATGAATTTAAAACTAATGGAAACAAAATAATTCACAAAAAATATTAAATGGAATCACAAAAATAATTAAAAATCAAATTATGAAACTAGATTTTAAAAGAAAAATTCTGCAATTGGTCCCAAATTTTTGTGATTCCAAATAAAAGAGTTATGAATTTTTGAAAATAAATGGAGTAAAAGAAAAATAAAACAGAAATTAAAAAAAGAGAAAAATCCAGAAGCGTCTGATCCATTTCATTAAATGACGTGGACATGATCAATGGATCAGAAGCGCTCGCGCACCATGTACATGAGTCAAGCGCAAAGCAACATGAATTAAAAAAAGTCAAATGAAAGTAAGGCCAGGATTAGATCACTTAATCACCATCCAATGGCTCAGAGTGGTTCCACGTGGGGACGGTGGTGGAAACCACCGTCTTCTCCGGTGAGCCAACAGAAACCGGCCACCAGTTGCAGGTTTTGCAACCTCAACCAAATTACACGTGCCTTATACCAAATTAAAGCTGGGGTGATGTACATCACCCCTGTAACCTTGGATTTCTCTCAAGATCTCTATGGAAGGAGAAATCTGAGATGGAATATCCAAGTGTTCAATCCGAAATACAACAATTCACAAAATCAAAGCCACTATTGGCTTGCCTCTCACACGAGGACTTCAGAGAACCAAACAAACACAAGCAAATCACAATATATGATGAGTTTAAGATCAAAACAGTTGAGATGTAAACCTTTGAAGTGTAGCTTTGATGAGCACGATCCACTCAAATTCTTGCTTGCAGTTTGATCTTGAGGTATGGTATGAGTGCAAGGCTAAGGAATTAGTATTGAAGATCAACTGATTTTGTTGAAATTCAAACTTGAAAAGAGAAATTGAAAATGAGTATTCCTTTGGTATGGTTAGGTTTCCAATTCTGCAGAGCTTCATGTTGATTCAAGGATCATTATTGAATGAAGCAAGGCATGTATTTATAGTTGCAGCTGCAAGCAAAGTGTGACAAACTCGTGTGCATGAAGCTTTGGGTCCTCCATGCATGGGCCTGTACAGGCGCATGTGAGGCCCAAAAGCTGATGGAAATGAATGTTGAACACATACCAAATGGGAGTGGACGTGTGATTTGGATGGTATTTGCTTGTGCAATAAGATTTTATGTGAAATGCACAAATGGTCACAAATGTTCTTCTCTTTGAAAGTCCCATATAGAAAATCCAAATATAGGCATGTGAGTAATGGTTGGAAAGGTATTGACATAAGGAACAAAATTTATGTTGAGCAAAAATCCATTTGGAGTTTGGAAAATTGTGAAAACTGATCATGAAGTTTGATGTACAAAACATGTCTTTGAAAAATTTGCCAAAAATGACCAACTTCAAGCCCTTCTGCAAGCCTCACATGGAAAAACCCCCAACATCAAAGTTGTATATCTTTTCAAGATGATAAATTTGGACTTAAATTTTGCATCATTTGGATTTTTGATGAGAAAGTTATGGGCACTTGAAGTTGGACTTTTTCAAGATTCAATAGCTTTGGTCCAAAGTGACCTATAATGTTTTGTATTATCACATGTGTTTCTTTTAGGATTATGAAATTTTGTCCAACATAACATTTTAAGTAGACATCTTAATATTTTCAATTCAATTGGTCTCACCTCAAAATCATAAAAAAATGTAGGAGTTGGGTCTTTGGGAAGTTGACCCAAAATTAGGGTTTCAGTCAAAATGACCTATAATGTTTTGAAATAAATGATGACCTTCCAAGTTTCAAATCGATTTTTGATGAACATGAAAGTTGTTCATATGGTTCTTAAGAACATTTATTCTCTTGGGGTCATCTTAATTTGACAAACACATAAAAAGTTAGGTTTCAGTGGATCTCAAAATAGTCAGATGACTTGACTGGTTAACTTCTCAAGTCCAAACTTCAAATCTTAATGAATGAATGATTGAGGGCACTCATATATGCATAAAATGATGAATGAAAGAACTTACCTTGATTTAATTTGATCAAAGGTTGAGGTTGCTTCATGAGCAAGGCACAGTCAATGCACAGTTGAATTAGGGTTTCCTTGGGAAACAATCCTCAAGCCCTTTGGTTTATCTTGATCAAATTGGCAAATTGAGATACTTGGGAGGCATATATGATGATTTAGAGCTTTGTGAACCATTGTCATGCTTGCTTTCATCTTCATCTGGCAACTTCTTTGTCCATAGGAACCTCCTAGGAGCCTTGGATCTCATGATTGCTTGAGCTTCAAAACAAAACAAGTTAGTGACCTATTTTTGTGCTTTTAGTTAGTAAACAAAATAAGAAAAGCAATAATATACAATTCAAGCATGCTTGGTGATTTCAAACCAACTCACACAAGTCTCAACCCAAGGGTAAGGAACCAAGATGCTATGATCCTTGAAGCAATGCAATGAGCAATGATATGATACCATGAGGGATCTTAGGGTCAAAATTTGGGTCTTACAATCACATTAATTAATTAATTCGTCTGGGCATCTATCCAAATCATGAAGATACATCACCTTAGTTTCATTTCACTATTATGTCGTTCCCATACTACCTAGAAACATGCATTTCATGAAATCAATTTCATCGAGGAGTATGATTTATTATGTGAGTACAAGGAAAGGGATGTAATGAAAGGATACTGCTTGAGGTGCAATACTAGTTGGAATCAAGGGCATGGTTGAGTTTCGTCATGCTAGAACCATATCACTAAATCCATAAGCAAAGTCGTAAACATGGTTTACTACAAACAGTAATCACTGATATGTCAAAGTTCATGCACGATTCATAAAAGGGCAAATCCATCAATTAATTCAAATATGAAGGCCATTCATGTGTAGCACATTTCGTCCAAAATACCAATGTTGTTTAGTTACACATGCCTATACATGAGAAAGATACCAAAAATTGAGTTCTGACCAAAGTCAAATTTAACCATGTTACAATCCAAGAACCCTAATTCCTTTTGTTATTCCTCCATAATCCACCCTTTGACTCATTGTAAATCATAAGTACAAGTCATTTTCAAAACATGTTCAAATTACATTTCCATTTTACAAGTTAATTGATACCACATAAAACCACTAGCTTTATTTACAATCAAGACCAGCTGCATACATGAACGGGAACTTACACATATTATCATTCCAAAACCATTAGCCTAAAAAAGTACAACAATAGCTACAACTTGCAAAGAGACCAAATCTTAGCCAAAAGGAAATGCAATGCTATTTCAAATCACTTCTGCAAGGAAGAATGCAGCGAACCGAGGTCATAACTAGCAACAAATAAAACTCCTGCTATAGCTGTGTAGCACATTTCGTCCAAAATACCAATGTTGTTTAGTTACACATGCCTATACATGAGAAAGATACCAAAAATTGAGTTCTGACCAAAGTCAAATTTAACCATGTTACAATCCAAGAACCCTAATTCCTTTTGTTATTCCTCCATAATCCACCCTTTGACTCATTGTAAATCATAAGTACAAGTCATTTTCAAAACATGTTCAAATTACATTTCCATTTTACAAGTTAATTGATACCACATAAAACCACTAGCTTAATTTACAATCAAGACCAGTTGCATACATGAACGGGAACTTACACATATTATCATTCCAAAACCATTAGCCTAAAAAAGTACAACAATAGCTACAACTTGCAAAAAGACCGAATCTAACCAAAAGGAAGTGCAATGCTATTTCAAATCACTTCTGCAAGGAAGAATGCAGCGAACCTAGGTCATAACTAGCAACAAATAAAACTCCTGCTATAGCTGTGTAGCACATTTCATCCAAAATACCAATGTGGTTTAGTTACACATGCCTATACATGAGAAAGATACCAAAAATTGAGTTCTGACCAAAGTCAAATTTAACCATGTTACAATCCAAGAAACCTAATTCCTTTTGTTATTCCTCCATAATCCACCCTTTGACTCATTGTAAATCATAAGTACAAGTCATTTTCAAAACATGTTCAAATTACATTTCCATTTTACTAGTTACTTGATACCACATAAAACCACTTGCTTCATTTACAATCAAGACCAGCTGCATACATGAACGGGAACTTACACATATTATCATTTCAAAACCATTAGCCTAAAAAAGTACAACAATAGCTACAACTTGCAAAAAGACCAAATCTTAGCCAAAAGGAAATGCAATGCTATTTCAAATCACTTCTGCAAGGAAGAATGCAGCGAACCAAGGTCATAACTAGCAACGAATAAAACTCCTGCTATAGCTGCCAGGCCTTGGAATGCAAACTAACCATCAAACACTTCCAACAGGACCATATGGAACCAATCCATCCGCACTGGTGCGTGAATATGCACCAGTATCCTACAATGCGTCAACAGCAATAAAAACCGGCAGCAGTTGTGTATTAACTTGAGATAAAAGCCCTGTTTACAAAGATAAACCAAGTGTTAAGACACATTCAAAGAAATTCTGCAAATTTCACGTCAAGGTATGTTTGCCCACAATGAACATGTTCATAACTTTTTCAAGTGTTCTAAACAGCTTCAAGCATATATAAGTACATATGATTAGAAAGTTCATACATGCTGTCATCCATATCATAACCGCCTACACCAATTGCAACTCACCAATCCAAATCATGACCATAGAAGGGAAAGGTTAGTTGAGGCCACTCGACAAGGAAGGGCGTGGTGAGCTTAGACTGTTAGGTGAAAACAAATCAAGGGCATACTATTAAACTAATGCATATTGCACTGCAAATTCCGTGGAACATAAACCAGCAATGAAACGCCTTCAGCAAGACAATAGAGTTGATAAACTTGGAGAATCTGGGCGTAACACAAGCTTGGTTTTGCAACAAGGATTCAATACTGCAGGCCCTGATTAGTATTCCTTTAAAACATAAACAAAGAATTAAGAAGTTGAGATTACTTACGCCACAATCACAACAGAAGGCCAGATACTAAACACGGATGGTGTATGCATAAAGAAACTGAACCCACAGTTAAAAAATAGACAGTAATTGAATCATGTTTATAATCACTCACAACAACATGGTATTCCTAACCAGGTGTCTGCAAGTGAGAGAAATCATGTTGCAAAGAGCCGCAAGCCATGACGGTTCATTTACCATGTTGCAGCACATCATCAATTCGCAGCAGCCAGAACCAACTGCAGCCAAGCTGCACAAACCAAACATATAGTCATCATCCATAACAGAGGTGCAATGAAACATAAACATGATCAACATACAAGGTCATACCAAAACGTAAACCTGCTGCAAGATCATGACATAAACCTACAACAGCCAGCCCATCTGTATCAGTGCGTGAATATTATAACAAATGCATTAATAAATAGTCAAATTGGCCAAAATTACTGTCATATCAGATCACCATTCACAGCGGTACAAATGGCTATTGAGAAAATGCTTCCCATCGCATAGGTTAACCACAGCCTGCATAAACATTAAACTTGCGTGAATAAAGTTATGAGCAAAGGGTTGAATCCACAATTAAAGAGAACAAACTTAAAACATGTGTACACTCGTTACCATGTCATGACATTTCCAAACCAAAGCCAGCATATGAAAGTTGGAACGTGAAGGGAAGGAAGAGGATAAGTTGTGAAAACAAGAAGGGCATTGAAAATGTGTTTGAATTAAGAAATGTTTAAGGTTACACATCAGTCAAAGTAACATGTTACATAACAGTAAAAAATCGAATCTCCGCCACAACCTACATGTTTTACCACAGTAATAATTCAACGAAGGATTCAATAGAAGGGACTACGCGTCTGGAGAGATCTTTCCACCAACAAATTCATACATACAACCCTCATTCAGGGACCACGCAAAATCTGAGAAGGATTAGTTTTTCCGAGGGAACGATTTGTTACGATTTGCCAGCTCAGGGTGAGGATGCCATCTAAAACCTCGTACTGCTTCTATATAAAATGACTCCATTCATGGAAAAGAAAGGGGGGAACCTCTGCAAAAATCTTCCAAAAAGAAAACCTACACTCAAAACCTAACAAAAAGTTCAACTTTAATTTCCACACTGGAAACCAAAGGTTGAAGAGGGCAATTCCTTCATTGGATATCCAAACGAGAGAACGAAAAAATAAGGATCTAAAAGGAAGGAAGGAGCGGACAAGGTTATCCGTCCACCTTTAAAACATTTTAAGCTGGTAAAGCTTTGAATCTTCACCTCTTGTTCTGATTATTTCGGATACAAAATGTGCGTAGCTTGTGTTCATCTTGTGTGATTTGTACGTTTAACCGTCGTTGATTTGTTCTCATAATCCGTTTTGGAGTGCTTGTATTGTGCTTAGTTTTCTTCCGATTCTTCAGATGCAACGTCGTATTTAGTTTTCTTCCGATTCTTCAGATGCAACGTCGTATTTAGTTTACAGTTGTGTCGATAAGAGATTGGTCTACCTCTTTTGATGCGAAAATGAATTTCGATTCTGAGTACCGATGAATATTGCGAGTAGAGGGAGAGAGATTTAGGTGAAAACGTTTTGCTTATTGATTGCATTTCATTGGTTTTAAAACGCTAGTTAAGAGAATATTAATGAGGAATCTCTCCTCACCCACTGCCCGAGGACTGCAGTAGCACAAGTCCAATGGGTAATTAATTGTCATCGCCTCGGTTTCTACCCTTTTGTTTGTGACCGTTGGAATAGGAAAAGCTTTCCTTCCTTCTTTCGTCTTCCGCATAGGATTTTGGGAAGGTGTTGTTGGATTCAAACCGGTTCTCCGGTTGGGCCGACCCAGGGTCAGTTCGTTTGGCCCTTTCATTTTTCTTTTCGGCCCACCATTTGCCTGCTGTTGTGCGCCCCAACTGGGCTTAGGGTGTTTAAAAAAGGGGTCCATCCGTTTTGTGCATAATTTCTCGTTCACTTTAGTATATTTGTTTTTTTTCTTTTCTTTTCAAATTTTATTTTGATTTAAGTAAAGTCTTATTCATCAATTAAATTTGTTATTGTTAAAACCTCATATTTAATTATATATTTCTTACTATTTAATTAATTAATTTTTTTTTTATTATTTCTCAATATAACTTAAATAATTATCCATTTTTCTTAGAGATTTGTATGAATTATTATTTTATATTTTATTATTCATGTGTACAAATTGTTGGTTTCACATGTGTGGTGCGTTACAATCACGACAAATCATTTCAAATTTCATTGCTTCAACACCTTTTCAACCAACTTCAAAAGAAAAATCATAATTCTTGATTTAAAGTCGAGCCCATTTTTAAACACCTTTGTAAGTCGATCGCTTTTAAAGCATCGCCATCAACCTCACATAGCTTACTCTTAAGCTTTCTTACAATGAGACCTAGTCGATTGTTAATTGATCGATTAGATGACCGATTCACTAAATAAAATCTACTTCGTTCGTAAACACAAATTTAAAATCTCGATCCAACGTCGAGTATTCTTTATTAAAATTAAATTAAAATACCTAATCACAATTAAATACCATTTCATTTGGAAACGAAAAGGGGGATGATTTTGAGTTTTCAATTCCTCCTCTCGATTATTTGAATACGAGTTCTCTTACTCAGTTAGTCAAATAATCGTCATTGCTAAATCACCTAAACACAATTAAATCAAAATACTCTTATAATAAGCTAAAACGAAAAGGGGGATGACTTTGAGCCTTCAACTTCTCTCCTCAATTGTTTGAATACGAGTTCTCTTACTCGGTTAGTCAGACAATTGTCATTTTTCCGCAAATTAATAAATTAATCAAATCATTTTCATAATAGATATACGAAAAGGGAGATGGTCTTGAGCCTTCGATTCCTCTCCTCAAATGCTTGGATATGAATTGTCTTACTCAGCCGTTCAAGTACTTGCCATTCATTCTAAAAACACATTAACCTATTTTCATAATCACTCAGATGAAAAAGAAAGTGGTCTAGAGTCTTCTATTCCCTTTTCCGATTATTAGAATACGAGTTGTCTTACTCGACTATCCGAGTATTCGTCATCCATTCAAAACACTTTAATCATCATTAAACCTTTTTTATAATTAAGGATGAAAAAGAAAGTGGTCTAGAGTCTTCTTTTCCCTTTCCTGATTATTAGGATACGAGTTTTCTTACTCGACTATCCGAGTAATCGTCATCCAACAAAAATATCTCAACACATCAAACATATCCTTTTCTTGCCCCCATGCGATCGAAACCAATCAGACAAAACATCAAACACATTAACTCAACTTGTCACCCACATGTGACCAAATCTCTTTTCAGAAAGAACATTGTTTAATCTTTTCTAATGCGCACAACAAACTAGTGCTTAAGCCTCCGCCGAGAGTAGACAAGCCAGCGTTTAGCCTTTAGAACGCGATCTAAATAACTGTTCGGTAAAAGACACCAACCAATCGTAGTCCCGGGACTACGAATGCTCTGGCTTCCTTATTGCACCATAAGGATACGTAGGCAGGAGATTGTTGTATCTTCGCGAGCACACTAATAAAAAACCTCCATTTTCCCCTTTCTGAGTTTACCATTCATCTCGATTTTCAACCCTTATTCACTCGAAGAAAACAAACAACATAAGTTAACATTCAAATCGCAAATTAGAACTAAAAGGTTCCCGTTGAGTACAACGGACGTGAGGGGTGTTAATACCTTCCCCTTGCATAATTAACTCCCGAACCCGAATATGGTTGTGACGACCATTATTCTGTTTCCTAAAGGTTTTATCGATATTTTCCTATTCCTTCATTGGGATAAATAAAGTTCAGTGGCGACTCTGTTCGAACAATATTTTCCGTGTCCATCACGAGGGATCTCATTTTTCGAGGTGCGCCACTGAGGATCTGGCCTAGAATGCCCTGTTGAGGATCATAAGGGAAAGTTTGTTGAGAAGTAAGATACGGGAACAAAGGCATAGCCCACGGTGGCGAAGTCCAACTCCACGGCTGGTAAGGGGGATACTGATGTTGCGGTTGTTGTTGATGCCAAGGAGGAGAACCTTGTGTGCTGCCACCCCGAGGACCAACATGGTTACGACGATTACCACCCTGATTCTAAGTGTTGCGAGAATGGGAGTGGTTGCTAAAGCGGTGGTTGGTTCTCTAGGATGAGTCGTCAGAAGGACACTGGTGGGTGGTAAGATAAGCGGAATAAGACTAAGTTAGAGTCATCTTAGCTAAACCAGTTTCTTCCAATGTGACATCGAACGGACCTAATGAAATGATGGGAGCGGATTGCTTTGTCGAATCAAGGTGGCAACAACCTGGTAGGCATTAGTAAGGCCTGAGATGAGTTGAATGACTGGATAATGATTATTCACAAGAGCACTGACATCCCGTAACTGGTCAGAAAGTGTCTTTAGACATTGACAATATGTAGAGACATTTTTGAAAAATCTCCATGCAAACACTAGAGAATTCCTGCTCGAGAGTAACAACATGTGTGTTCTGATTATTCTGGAAGAGGTCAGCCAAACGCTTCCAGGCAGCCAAACCGTGGAGCCATGTTCCATGATGGTGGTTAGCAAGTCAACATAAATAGTGGAATAGATCCACTAAAGCATGGTTGCATCCAAGGTGGCCCACTGATCATAAGTAGCATCAGTGACATGTGGTGGAAGCTTGTTATCTGAAAGTACAATATAATGAAGGACCCGATGAGAGCATGCATGAACGTGAAATAGCTCTGCTCATGTGTCGTAGCAATCAGTTTCCATGTCAAGCACAATAGAAATATTATTCTTAATATTGGAAACATCGAGAGCAAGATAAAATTTTAGCTTTGCAGAGGATGAGGGAGTTGGTATCGGGGTTTCTATCTTGGAAAGAGGAGTCACCATGTTGTTTTCGTCGTTGGAGGAGGAAGACATGTTGAAGGAGGAGAGGACGAAATGGAACGATGGCACAGGAGAGGCTGGAAGTGTTAGAGATGTCGGCGCTAATTAAAAACTGGCACTTGGGGTGGCTGCACACAGGCAGTGGGACGCGGAGAGGGGGTCCGACGACAGTGCGGGCGGAGGGAGGAAGGAAAGGGGCACAAATGGGAGAGATGAGGGCAAAGCGGCGACGACGATGCGAGGGGGAGCACAAAGGCGGCAACTTTGGAGGAGAGGAGAGGTAGGTTAGGATCTTTTTAGAATTTATACAATATAAATTTGTTGAATTTTCGGTGTGTTTCTCATTATTAACAAAGGGTATATATATATATATATATATATATATATATATATATATATATATATATATATATATATATATATATATATATATATATATATATTAGTGTTCACCTAATTTCTTTAATAAAAGTGTAATTTCATGTAACTAATAATTACTATTACAAAATAATTACACAATAATTTTATCACTAAGATAATGGATACATGTAACTCTCTTTTTTCTATAGCTTAATTAACTAACACAACCAACTATGGCTAACATTAGTGCTAACGGCTAATTCTTTTATCTTTTTCTTCTTCATAATTCAATTATATGATTTCTATAGTAAAGTAATTAGTATTGATATTATTATGTAGTGATAAATCTCATATTTGTTGATTAAAGTTGTCAATTTTAAATTTTTGTATGTTAAATTTCACTCATAATCTGTTATTATGATTAAATTATGATTATTGTTCAGTTGGATATATATATATATATATATATATATATATATATATATATATATATATATATATATATATATATATATTAGTGTTCACCTAATTTCTTTAATAAAAGTGTAATTACATGTAACTAATAATTACTATTACAAAATAATTACACAATAATTTTATCACTAAGATACTGATAAATGTAACTCTCTTTTTTCTATAGCTTAATTAACTAACACAACCAACTATGGCTAACATTAGTGCTAACGGCTAATTTTTTTATCTTTTTCTTCTTCATAATTCAATTATATGATTTCTATAGTAAAGTAATTAGTATTGATATTATTATGTAGTGATAAATCTCATATTTGTTGATTAAAGTTGTCAATTTTAAATTTTTGTATGTTAAATTTCACTCATAATCTGTTATTATGATTAAATTATGATTATTGTTCAGTTGGAGTGAATATGATTTTATTTAAGATGGTTTATCTTGGAGTATTTAACTTGACAACCCCAATTAAATCTGACATCCCAATACTTTCATAATGTTAAAACGGTCTTTGATTATAATTTGAATGCAATTTAAGTTTGAAATTTTTGATAGGCCAAAATGAAATTTTCGATATGAACAAAATTTTCGGTAGTATATTTTAAATTTCTGGTATACCAGAAATTTCACAATTTTCGGTATGTTCCAAATAATTTCGGAAATATGAATTTTTTTATGTTATACCGCAAATTTCAACTAAAATGAAATTTCAGGTAGAGTTATTTGTGTGAAATTTTAAACGCTCGGGTATTTTCCGACAATTTTGGATGGTTGTGATTGCACTAACAATTTTGTGTGGTCCAAAGTAAGTGCAAAGTTGTGTAAATAGGGGGTGGCCTGTTGTTTGATAAAAAAACATCTCAAAAAATGTCTCTTCCTCAATTTCTAATTAAGACAGAAGTGTACTTTAATGGAACTTCACATTCTGTATTGTTCCGGCTTCCGGATGACATCACATATCTCGGCGGCCTGACGTCCAAGTTGAATGAATTGTTGTCAGATATCGAAAACAGAAAGGTGAGAAAGATCGAGTTTCGTGAAGATTAGATTGATACTGACGGGAGAGTGAAATACAACCTTATTGAGTTGAAGACGAACGAAGATGTAAAGGATATGTGGAGATCATTTCGCCGTAGGATAACAACATGATCGATCGAGTTAGATGCTAAGATTTCAAGGTTTGTCGATGACATAATGAAGATGATGAAACATCCAGAATCATCTGGTAGAGTCTAGGATTTCTTATTTATCATTGTTTTTTAAAGTTAAGTTTAAATTATGTAATCGTTTATCAAATGTTAGTTTATCTTGAGGTAGTATGAATGGAAGATAAAAAATATTATATAATAAAAAAGTTTATGATGAAGATGTCTGAATAATATACAAATAATACAGAATATACAAAAAGATGTTTCAATAGGACCCCCACGGGCTATGTGTGCAGCTCAAGCTAATCCAGTATAAACCCCGTCATCTGGGCTTACCAAATCCATGAGGTTATCCATAATAACTACAATCATCTAAAGGTGCTTCTGGTCATCAGCATCAAACTGTAGGAGGATGCGACAACACGTCATTAACAGGTACCCCAGCATCATAAGTATCCTCAACAGATGGAATGATGTGAGGGTGTGATATAGTGAGGTACCATTCTAAGTAACCATCATCACACTACGATGGATGTTGAACCCTAACTGCTCGATCTCTAATGGCACGACCGGAGCTAATGAAGTTACTCTAAAATCACTAATCAATGCCCGCATATGGTATATCTGGAATTGGTCGTGGGATACTCTGAACATAATCATACTGTCGCAGATACCTCTCAGGAAAGTGTCTAGCAACCATGGTCTCCCACCGGATATAACCTGAATATAATGAAGACTCCTCGAACTCACGGTGGACTCTATGATCAGTGTATGGTGTCCATATGACATAATTATAGTCAGCGCATCGAGCCTTCTCTAGTACTCAGCAACACCACCTTAATGTGACTGCCTCCCCTTCCATCTCCTCGCATGTGAAGCTCCCTATAAGGGAATGTTGCACCCTCTTATCACAGATGGTGAGGAAATGCTCGTATATCCAACACTGATATCAAAACACAGACATAACAATTAATAAATAAGAAATGTTATTTGTAACAATTAAATAAGATATCAACAACAAAAAATAATTTCAAGCATACCTGTAACATACTCAAATAACAAGCAAGTTGTCTGGTCTCAAATATTGTCGTCACTTCAAATGTCAACGCTACTAAACAGGCACACGTATCAGGCGTCGATATAAACACCTGACTTGTTTGCAAAGAGAGTACATGTTACTAGATGTAGCATGTGCACCCTAGCGGAGGTTTCATAACTCCCAGTCGCTACAAGCTCGTCGTACGTCTGCCGAAACCAAGACATACGAACGTAAGTGCCCCTGTTGAAGATAAACTCCTTCTGCACGTCCGTCTCAGAAACTCCCAAATCTCGTGCAGCATTCATACATGCTTACAGCATGCTAAGAACAAGAGTCGTCCATAATTTGTCGTCGATGGGAAGATGGAACAAAGAGGAGACATTATTCAGAGTGATAGTCATCTCCCCAAATGGAAGATTAAATGAAGATATCTCCTTGTGCCATCTCTCAACAAATGCGGTAAGTAGCGGCGCGTCAAGCATGGTGAGGGAGCAGTGGGAAAAATCAAGTAGCTCGAAATCCCATACAATTTGGATGACCTACTCAGGCATCAGAATCTTCGGGAATTCCTTCAGCTTCGAACCGTGCGAAGTTACCTTTAGTGTGAGACGGTCCTGTGACAAACAAATATAAAAAACATTTCAGTTAGCTTTCATGGCACAATAATAAACAAATTTAAGTTAAACATAAAATACATACACCTCTCTTTGCCATAGTCGTAACGTCACATGGTCAGCATACTTAGTAAGCACCGACCGATCAACGGGTCCTCTGGGAATCCTCTGTCAGTGTGCACAGAGGACTCGGTCGAATGATTTGTAACCTCTGTGTCAATTGTATCAAATGGGACCACATCAGCAACAACAACATCTTGTTGGACCACCTTAGCATCCAACTCATCAACAATCACCTCAGCAACCTCTCCAGCTCCAGCAACCTATCCAGCAGCCTCTCCACCAACATCTTCATCTCCAGCAACCTCCTCAGTAACCTCTCCAACAAATCTCCGGAAACAACCGCATCTTTGTGTTGCTCAACTGATCCTACATGTCGGCGTCGAGTGCTACGAGGTGCGTGGAACCCACCCTGCTCAGCCAACCGTTTCCGATGTGAACCGGTTGGAACCATTCGTCCAGCCCGTATCTGGAAAGACTTAACATCAGTAGCTTTAGTCTGGTATGTCGCTCTATCGGTAGCTCTGCCTACAATAATGTCGTCTTTGCCTCTATATTTCACTGCAAAAGAAGGAAATTTTAAAAAAGAATTAAACTACCGAAAATTCATAATTTCTGATAAAAAAACAAATTTCGTATCCATACCGAAAATTTAAAAATTTCCGATAAAAAAACCAAACGTTTATAACTACCGAAAATTCAGAAATTTTTTGAAAGTTAAATGGTATTTTGTACCAAATTTTTTGAAATTTTCGATGAAATTGAAAGATTTAATACATGAAATTTTGGAAATTTCGATACAAAATTCTGGAATTTTTTACTTTTATGGTAAAAAAGCATACTGTTTTAAAATTTCCGGTAGTTGTTTCTAAATTTCCTATATCGCCTTAGAATTTTTAAAAATCCACTTGAATCCTATAAGGGCATGCTTGTTTTAGCTTTAAAAAAATGGATTTTTTCTTTGTATTTTTTAAAATGGATTCTACAAAAATATTTTTCAAAATATTACAAGTTTTTCTAAATTTGTTTTTTATAAATTAAAAGATTGAATTGTTCATTCTATAACATAAATATAGATTATTGAAGATCAAAACATAGTCAAAATCACAATTTTTTCAAAAAGTTGTATCTTAAAAATGATTTTTATGAAAAGCTATTTGAAATAGCTTCAAAATTAAGTGATTTTTTAAAATTTTGATATCCAAAAAAAGTTTCGATAAAATGATGAAATAGCTAAAATAATATTTTAAGAATAACTATTCAAACCAAATTTTCATTTAAAGTTTTTATGAAAAGTTTTTTTGTAAATTTTTTTTACACTAAAATATATAACACTATAAAAATCATTTTTAAAAAAACCAAAACAAATGATCATAAATTTGAAAAATGCTTGAAGGGATATTGCATAGACAATATTGTCTTTTCTTACGAATTAGAGTGTCATGGGGTGGCATGAAGAATTTTCCTGTCCTGAGACAACACCAACATCATTCTTGTATGGTCTTCTCTTCTTGAACACTTTATATCAGTCAGGTGCAGAGACGAGTCTGGGTGTTAATATTTGACCCGATCTAATATTATGGCATGGATCAGATCTAGACAAACTCAGTCTATTCCACCCCTACTTAACCAAAATTACTATCTAAAAGAGACTTAAAAAAGTCCTAAAACATTTTGCAGGACTTTTTTTTCGTACATTTGAGATTTTGACTTTTGAATTAATCATTTAACACTAGCTCATTTCTATTGGCATAGATTATTATTTGACTTGTCTTATTCATGTGTTTCATGAGTTGTGTATATAAACAGTACCCTTTTAAGTCACAAAAAAAAACTTCAAATTGAAAAAAAAAATGAAAAACAGCAATAATTCAGTCAAAATGAAATCTCTTGATTCAAAACCAACTCTGAACAAATCCTGAAATGATAAGCAAAATAAAATAACAATCAAAACAAGACATCAAAATTCCAAAACTCAATATTCAGAGCTTTGAAAGAATACAAACTGGCTACAGTTAGTTGCAGGTATTGAAGCTTGCTATGCTCAGCTTCAAAACAACAAGCAGAATACGTAATTAACTGAGAATTACATAAACATGTTTGGTTTTGTTGCCTTGTATGTTGTCTTGAGCTTCCTGGTTGGGGGTCTAATCTTCTTGAAAACCAATGGGAACTTGATTTTAGAGTTGTGAAACTGCTTAGTGCTCTCCCTTTTGCAAAGGTTGGCTGGGATTGTAGCAGTCTTGATGATCTGAATGCATGGATGCCTGACTCTATGACGTGATGCCATTTCGTTGTACAAAGATTCAACAGCACCATTTAGTGTAGTGTTGCGGTATTCCTTGTACATGTTGTGATATCCTGTCCGACTCTGGTATCTCAGCCAAATTCCATAGTTCTTAATCTTGGTAGGGTTTTTTTCATAAATCTGAAAAGAGTAAAAAGTATACATCATTCTCTGTAATTAAAGCCTATAAATTTGAACACTAAAAAACCAGGAAATTGGTTTTAAATAGTCTTTCCTACATCGACTTACTCTCTTTGGACACAACATATACACATTGACACCGGTAATAACTAGAGAAAATGGAATAGTGGAAGGTGTCGGTGTTCGACACCAGACACACACCTTTAATCTAAAGTATCGGTGCTGCATAGTGTTACTCCTAAAATTTATGATATGTGCCTCATGATATTAGTAGCACACAACATTCTCGATCCACCCTATCAACATTTCCCAATGCGTGTGCGTCTGTGCTGTGAGCCAGAGGCCATATGAAAATTCAGTTACACTGTTCCACTACCAAATTATCTTAAAGGTTCATGCTTAAGGCCTTCTTTCATCACAAATTCTACAGTTCGTATAAACTTCACTCTTGGTATTAAGAAACGGAAAACATGATGAATTATTGAATGATTAAGACCGAAGAAAAAAGATGACCAAGTACTCTAATTTGTTCCACATTCTTCAATACAAGAAAAACAAAGACATAAATGTGTAGAGAATGCAACGGATGATTAAGCATAAATAACATTCCCCGAGTCAAATTCCTAACAAGCATTGGGAAAACTAAATGGAATCATTATTTACAATGTTTATATACAACAACAGAAAAAGTGTTTGTTGACTAAGTATATACTACATGAATTTTTCAGAACAAAACGTCTCGATGTAAATCATTCCTAAAGGCGTCATTTAAATATAAACCCCTCTTGATGTTTAAACTTAATCTCTCATTAGAATACCATACACATAATCTACGGTTCTTATTAGGCCAAAACTGCCTTAGGTAAGATTTTCTAATCTTTTTCACAAAAAATGTTAATATGAAGTTCTCTCACATTCATTGATATTTAATTCATTATCCTATTTTATCATATATGAGTAACTTTTGCAAAAGGAAAACTACAACTAAACTTTGTACAGACGCTTCAAACTCTAAGTAGAAATGAAACTAATCTCTAAGTAGAAATGAAACTGATTCAGAATCATATGAATCCTATCCTATAATACAGACACAAACACGGATAACGACACCGACGACAACGGTAATAATTTGAAAAAATGAATAAATTGTATGTAAACACAAGTGTTGTTGTCGTGTTGGTGCCCAAACACACCATTTTTCATATTTTGAAATGCATACCTCATTGATGGCAAGAACTTGCCCATTACTTTTCTTGACCTTTTTCAGCTTCCTCAAAAAATACCTACAAATAATTCAAAACAAACAAGAAACGTGATCACTGGTAACCCTTGACAGAAACCAAAAGAAGTTGCAAATTATTAATTAATCAACAGAACCAACATTCTCACCTCATCCAAAAAGTTCAGTGCAAAAACTTGCCAACATATATGAAACAAAACACAACATTTGCTTAGGTTTAAAGAGAAACACAATATTAAGGTTGTGACATACCAGAACTTGGATTTGGCACGCACCTCATTGGTGGCCCACAATTTCATCCTGTAGATCTTTGGATGTTCATCAGTTTCAGTGGGAAGACCTCTCCCTGCAACCTGGTACTGGTGATACTAATTCATCACAACAACAACAAAAAACAAAATACCCTTTAGTAAACTCTCCAATGCATCAGAAAAATATAATTTTTCAGAAAATAATTGAAAACAAAAAATTGTCATCAATTGGAATTGAGAAGCATGAAAGAAAAAAAATGGTTGTGTCAATCGAGGAATGAAAAGAAAAGATGAGGTTATGGTGGAAAATATGTTGGTTGGATTTACCTTGAAGATGGCCATTGTAGAAACTGTTTCGTGGTGTGAGTGGAAAATTTTCAGTTTGTCTACACAGTAAGAAGAAGACAAAATGTAAAACCCTAGATTGAAAGGGAAAATGTTAAAATTTTCATTTTTAACCCATTTTGCCTTTCAGGATTTATCCTAACACCCTTATTGTTAAACCCGACACCCCCTATTTTAGGTTTTAAAAAAATCTTAATACTTAAATCAAACACTATTTATGGTATTTATATAATTAAAAATATTTTAAATTTAAATAAATAAAAATTATAAAATTAATTTTTGATATCAATATAATTTTTTTTAAATTAATCAATTTTATTATTGTATTAAAATAAAAATATACATTGTTAACAACATATTTTACTTATAAATCATTAATCAACTTTACTATTTCATTAACCAATAAAATACATAATACCAACCAAATTCTTATAATAATTTATAATTTTATAAATAAATTTTCAAAAAAAAATACTAAAATAAAATTTGTTAATATTATGTAAGTACTAGTTTATAAATTGTTTAATATTAATCAATTTTATTTTACTATTTACTGTTTTTTTAATTTTTAAATTTATTAATCAAATTATAAATTAATGTCAGAATTTGGATAGTATTATGTATTTTATTAGTTAATAAAGTAGTAAAGTTGGTTAATAAGTTATTAGGAAAATACGTGGTTAAAATATATATTTTATAGTTAATACAATAATAAAATTGGTTAATGAAAAATCTTATATTTGTCTTACGAAATTAATTTAAAAAATAAATATTTTTATTCAAAATATTTATTTTATAAGTATATCTTATTAAAAAAATACTACTCACCGTATTACGTTGATCAGTGTTTATTGTAAGTATTGGTGTAGGAAATGGGTGTAAGAATAACATTACTATATTGATAAAGGTCAAACTTTCTCACTTTTACCCGATATTTAAAAATCTAGTATGTGTTTTAACCGGATTTTTAAAAATTTGATATGATTTTTTACCGATCTTTTTCAAAATCCAGTAAAATGCAAATAGCTCGGATATTTGTAAATTTAGAGTGATTTCTCAAAAAATTTAAAGTTCAGTATACCAGATTTTTCGGCCACCTCTGAAAATTCTGGTAGCTCAATTAAGCATGCTTTCCGTATTCTCGTTTGACGAGGTGGATGGTTTTTTTACAGATTTTATCCAATTCTTCACCACTTATGCAATATGTTTTACTTGCATGTTTTTTTATCTTGTGAAATATTTAATCAACTTTTGGTATCTCTGACATAAATCATTCATTATATATTTTAATTGACATGTATTTTCCTCCCAGACTGACGTGTTATCATGGGCACAGTCTCTTGGGAGACAACATGGTATTATTGTTATTATTGTTCATTCTGATACCGCAAATGGACTCAAAAGAAGGAAAGATAAATTGATTATGGACTGTGAGATAGGAGGAAACTACAAGAACAAGAATTCCTTTGAAAACACTTTTAGTAGAAATTTTAAATGTCCATTTATGTTGAGATCTGTGTCAAGCGATAGTGGTTAGAAGGTAAGAATTATATATGGTATTCACAATCACAAACTAGTTAAGGATTTAGTGGTTCATGACATATTAGGCGTTTAAAACCTCATGATAGACAATTTGTGAATGAAATGAAAAAGTACAACATGACATCGATGTACATAATGGTCACTTTAAAAGATATAGATCTTAATAACCTGAAGAGTGCAAGGCAAGTTTATAAGGCAAGATCTACATACGGTATACCATCAGAGATCCATTCACAAAAATGCAACATCTATTGAAACTAATTCATGATGAGAAATACATGTGTTAGACCAAAAATAGGGAGGAGTCAGATGTTATTGTTGATATATTATGCATACATATTGAGTCTGTGAAATTATTTGAACATGTCTTATTTGGTGTTAATTTTTTACTGTACATACAAAACAAACAGGTATTGGCTCCCAGTACTTGAGATCGTTGGTGTTACATCGACGAAGTTGACGTTTTCGGTTGGGTTTTCCTATTTGGAATATGAAAGGGATAAAAACAATAGAGAAGCTGAAGGAGTTGTTCACATTCGAGAAATTTCCTCCCAAGGGAATGGTGACAGATTGAGAATTTTCCTTGATGAATGCCATTGAAGTTGTGTTTCCATTTTCATTTCATCTATTGTGTGTGTTCCATATTTCAAAATTTGTTAGTATTAAGTGCAAGTAGTATATCGAAACTAATAAGCAAGAGAATATTATGGATCTATGGAACAAGATCGTGTATTCAAATAATGAATCTGAGTTTTAAAAACACTTAGAGTATTTTGAGGAAACAAGTGTTGATATCCCTTTATTTATTGACTACATGCATAAAACATGGTTGACACCATATAAAGAAAAATTAATTTGTTGCTGCATGGACTAATCGAGTCTCTCATTTAGCGAACATGACAAAAAACAGGTACATCCTTATGAGTTTGATTTTACTATGCGAATATTTAAAAATTTATTTATTACATCTTTATTTATTATTGTTTTATAGGGTTGAGCTTGTTCATTGGAGACTCAAAAATATGTTGAATATTAGTTAAGGAGATTTGTGCAGATGTTGGGATGTTATGAACACCATGTTGAAGTTACAAGGTAGGTGCAATCAGAAAATCATTTCAAAAAAGTGATACCAACATTGAGCATCGGTATAACACTCCATTTTACTCAAGACTTCATATCAAGACAGTGTATACAACACATTGCAAAGGAGTATGAAAGGGTAAAAATAATTGGTTTTGACAAAGTTGCATGTAGTTACTTCATTAGGACAACACATGAGTTATCTTGTGCGTGTCAAATTGCAAGTCTTCAGATACAAGGTTACCATGTTCCATTAGAATCAATTCATGTGTTTTGAAAGAAATTACACATTGAAGAGCATAAAGCCAATGAAGAAGAGAGTGGGACACAATTGGACTTAGAAGAATAATGTAAAGAGTTAAAGAAAAAAGTTTAGGAACTAATATACCCATGCACAACTTCCATGTATCCACCACCAGTGAAGTACAAGTCAAAAATGGGAGTTAAGAATGGTAAAAATAGGTAAGCAAACAATGTGTGTAACACACCCGTTTTTGAGTTATTATTTTAATTTATTTATTTATATTTTAATTTAACTATTATGTGTGATAATTGAATTAATTTGGGTGATAGGGGTATATGACCTCGAGATGAGAGTGTATGAGTAATTAGAGATTTGTAGAAGTGGGCTAGAATTATTAAGAATTATTGTAGTAATTAAAATAATAATATTTTATTTTAATTTAATTAATTAAAGGGAAAATATAGAATTTGGGCTAAAAGTGTAAAGTAAGAGAGAGAGGGAGAGAGAGAGAGAGAGAGAGAGAGAGAGAGAGAGAGAGAGAGAGAGAGAGAATTGTTTTCATTTAAATGGATATAAATTATTACTCAACCATTTATTGATGAATACATAGAAACCAAAGTTAAGGTAAAGGAAGACAAGTAAGAGGCTAGAGGTTGAAAGGAGAACACATTCAAACCAATTCAGATTCAGATTTCTCGCTAGGAATTAAGATAAGGGGGAGAAGTTCCTTCATAAATGAGTATAATGCATGTGTCGTACCCCAAATTATGCTCACTTTTCACATGCTTTCTAGTGTTATTTTATTTTGAATAAATGAAATGACACAATTGATAGAAGAGTGTGTGTAAAGAGCTATAAGAGAGAGGTCTTGAGTTTGATTCCCGCTTTCCCCACTTTTTAGAGTCTTTTCTCTTCAATAAGTATTTTCCTTCATTTATATTATTTTATAATTAAAAATTGCACGCTTTTATTTTTTATTTGTTTATTTTTGAATATTTTATTATTTTATTTTTAATAATTATTATATTATTGATTTTTCATGTTTTTTAGTCTAAAAATCAAGGAAAATCAGTATAAAAAAATCAAAGTCTTTTTATTATTACATTTATTACATTATTTTTTATCATCAAAATTTATTAAAATTAATTTTTTATTTAATTCATTCACAAAAGCCATGAATCTATCCAGATTCATTGACTTGGCCTTTGAAAAATAGAGAAAATCAAATCAGATGAAATTATTTCAAAAATAGACAAATCTCATTCAATTTCCTATCCTAATTTTCATCTATAAATAACACAAGTTTTTACATTTTTTTTCCTCCACAGTTCACAAATACAGTTTAAAAAAATTATTGTTCTTCACACTGAAGAACAACAACACTGAACCCGAAAGCCTCCATCATGCAAAAAAATTACGACAAATATGAACAACCCGATATTCTAAGTAACAAGTATCAAACCGAAAACAAAAAACTCAAGCAATTTTATAAGTGAGGTAGTGAGGTGAAACCAATCTACGGGGAGGAGATTGTCCCCGGTGAATAAAAAAGTGAGATTCCCCTTTTTCTCTTACTTTTCTCTTACTTTTCACTTACTCCATTTTTATTTACACAATTGAGCTTTTTTAAAAATTCTATTTTAATAACTAGTTATTTGTAATTATTATTATTATTATTATTATTATTATTATTATTATTTTAATTACACAAAATTCAAAAAGAACCCATCTCCAGTCTAAAATCTCTCTCTCACACGTGTGTCAAACTTCATATCATTACCACCTTCATTACTATTTTCATCACAAACAAACCATTACCTTCATAATCATGTAGAAAAATCACAAAAAATCAGGCCCCAAATATAAAGCCACACGAATTCGGTATCAACCTTGCTTCAAACTTCATATCTTCATCACTCCCTCCATTTCATTTTTATTTTTGTCTAGGGTTTGTAGGTTTGGGCTTTTGGGCCCTAACTTTATTTTTTGCACACCCTTCAATCTAATTAGAACCCCTCTAATAAACCTATTTTTATTTTTATTTTCAATTTATTTAATTTTATTATTTAGTTTAGATTATTTAATATAATTAAAAATACAAAAGGATATAAAAAATGTCTCTTTATTTCATTAAAAACAAATATGTTCAAAGACAATAAAAAATAATTATTATTATGTATACACAATCATACCTTTTATTTTCTAAGTCAACATAAAGAATACATTTTTTTGCAAAATCAAGTTGATTGGTTGGTGTCACACCTTACCAATCAAAAAAATCAAAAAAATCATCCAAAAATCAACTTTCAACATATTTCAAGTTCATGTTCTTTGCCCTTGTACATTGAGACACTTTTATCAAACTTTTCTCTATCCCTGATGCGTTGAGAACTTTTCATAAATAAAATCAAAAAATACACCAACATTTTCTGGACGAACTACGATACTATGATCATTCATATTTTCTGCTTCTTGATTAAATCTTTTTTTCTATTAAAAAATATTTTTTTCTTATGCATAATTAAAATAAAGTATTAAGCAAACATCCCTTAAGCAAACACGTTAACCCTAGAACTAGAGAAGGCTCTCATTGCGTATAATGGACGTGAGGGGTGCATAACACCTTCCCCTTGCTTAACTGACTCTTGAATCCGTCTCATCCTTAACTTTAAGTTTTATCATTATTTCCATGTTCCTTAGGAATGAACAAAGGAAGATGGTGACTCTGTAATTTTTCCAATAGCGACAGTTGGCGACTTTGCTAGGGAAGTCCCTAAAGAGAGTCAAACCTACCCTTTATTCTAGGGTTGTTTGTTTTGTTTGTTTATTTATTTTAGTTTTATTTTTCATTCTTTGCCACCACTTTGTTTATTTATTGCATCTCGTTATTATTCTACATTATTATCTCGTCTTGCAAGAGTTTCATTTATGTTTGAGAGCAGTCTCTATACCCGAGCTCGAAGAAAGATAAGTTAAGTAAGGGGTTGTCCTGTTTTGGCCGCTGTGGATTCTTATCCCATGATGTTTTTAATGATGACTCTGCCTATAATCAAATTTCAACGGTTTTAAAACAACATTTTCATCATTCATACAATTCAATCAAATTTCATGGGTTTAACAACAACATTTTCATTATTCACATAATTCAATCAAATTTCATGGGTTTAACCTCAACATTTTCATCATTCACACAATTCAATCAAATTTCATGGGTTTAACAACAACATTTTCATCATTCACACAATTCAATCAAATTTCATGGATTTATAAGGAACATTTTCATCATTCACACAACTCAATCAAACTTCATGGGTTTAACAACAACATTTTCATCATTCACACAATTCAATCAAATTTCATGGGTTTAACATCAACATTGTCATCATTCATATAATTCAATCAAATTTCATGGGTTTAACATCAACATTTTCATCGTTCACACAATTCAATCAAAGTTCATGGGTTTTAACAACAACATTTCCATCATTCGCACAATTTTATCAAATTTCATGGATTTAACAGCAACATTTTCATCATTGACACAATTCAATAAAATTTCATGGGTTTAATATCGACATTTTCAGCACTCACACAATTCAATCAAATTTCATGGGTTTAACAACAACAATTTCATCATTCCCACATATCAATCAATTTTCATGGGTTTAAAAGCAACATTTTCATCATTCACATAATTCAATCAAATTTCATGGGTTTAACAACAAGATTTTCATCATTTACAGAATTCAATCAAATTTCATGGGTTTAACAACAACATTTTCATCATAACCACAATTCAATCGAAATTCATGGGGTTAACAACAACATTTTCATCAATACCACAATTCAATCAAATTTCATGGGTTTAACAGCAACATTTTCATCATTCACACAATTCAATCAAATTTCATGGGTTTAACAGCAACACTTTCATCACTCACACAACTCAATCAAATTTCATGGCTTTAACAACAACATTTTCATCATTCATATGATTCAATCAAATTTCATGGTTTTAACATCAACATTTTCCTTATTCAAACAATTCAATCAAGTTTCATGGGTTTAACAACAACATTTTCATCATTCACACAATTCAATCAAATTTCATGGATTTAATAGGAACATTTTCATCATTCACACAATTCAATTAAATTTCATGTCTTTAACAACAACATTTTCATCATTCACACAATTCAATCAAATTTCATGGGTTTAACAACATCATTTTCATTATTGCCAATATTCAATCAAATTTTATAGGTTTAAGAGCATTATTTACATCATTTACAGAATTCAATCATATTTCATGGGTTTAAATACATCATTTTTATCATTCCCACAACTCAATCAAATTTCATGGGTTTAACAACAACATTTTCATCATTCACATAATTCAATCGAATTTCATGGGTTTAACAGTAACATTTCCATCATTCTCATAATTCAATCAAATTTTATTGGTTTAAAAACAACATTTTCATCATTCACACAATTCAATCGAATTTCATTGGTTTAACATCAACATTTTCATTGTTCATACAATTCAATCAATTTTCATGGGTTTAACCTCAACATTTTCATCATTCACATAATTCAATCAAATTTCATGGGTTTAACCTCAACATTTTTATCATTCACATAATTCAATCAAATTTCATGGGTTTAACCTCAGCATTTTCATCATTCACATGATATGAACGTTTTCATCATTCACACAATTCAATCAAATTTCATGGGTTTAACCTCAACATTTTAGTCATTCACATAATTCAATCAAATTTCATGGGTTTAACAACAACATTTTTATCATTCACACAATTCAATTAAATATCATGGATTTAATATGAATATTTTCATGATTCAAACAATTCAACCAAATTTCATGGGTTTAACAACAACATTTTCATCATTCATCCAATTCAATCAAATTTCATGGGTTTAACAACAACATTTTCATCATTCATATAATTCAATCCAATTTGATGGGTTTAATATCAACATTTTCATCATTCACATAATTCAATCAAATTTCATGTGTTTTAACACATACACTTTCATCATCCCACAATTTTATCAAATTTCATGGATTTAACAGCAACATGTTCATCATTCACACAATTCAATAAAGTTTCATGGGTTTAACAACAACATTTTCATCATTCCCATAATTCAATTAAATTTCATGGGTTAACAACAACATTTTCATCATTCCCACAATTCAATCAAATTACATGGGTTTAACAACAACATTTTCATCATTCACACAATTCAATCAAATTTCATGGGTTTAACAACAACATTTTCATCATTCACAAAATTCAATCAAATTTCATGGGTTTAACAACAACATTTTCATCATTCACAGAATTCAATCGAATTTCATGGGTTTAACAACAACATTTTCATCATTCACACAATTCAATCAAATTTCATGGGTTTTACAGCAACATTTTCACCATTCCCATAATTCAATCAATTTTCATGGATTTAATAGGAACATTTTCATCATTCACAAAATTCAATCAAATTTCATGGATTTAATAGGAACATTTTCATCATTTACATAATTCAATCAATTTTCATGGGTTTAAAAACAATATTTTCATCATTCACACAATTCAATCAAATTTCATAGGTTTAACAATAACATTTTAATCATTTACACAATTCAATAAAATTTCATGGGTTTAACCTAAACATTTTCATCATTCATACAATTCAATCAAATTTCATGTGTTTAACAACAACATTTTCATCACTCACACAATTCAATTAAATTTCATGGGTTTAATGTAACATCCGCGAATAATATGTGTCTAGAATACATATTATACTTAGGGTAAAACTGGTACTGAATTACATAAGCGCCTAGCGGCACGGTGTACATATACATACATGTCCAAAAGAAACGTAACATGGCACACAATGTACACAAAAGAGCCCAAAATAAAACAACTAGCTCTAGATCACTAAACAATGATCCTAAAATATATGCACAGCGGAGTAACCCTAAAGTTGCTCTTTAACAAGTTTAGCATTCTAAAGGCATGGGGCCTAGTCGCTCTTGAACTCCTTTAAGCATAGGTAAATCCTAATTTTATGTCCTTTCTCGTTTTTGCATTTGGTTCACACAAAACAAACACAAAAACAAACACAAGATATCAATATATTTATATACAATAATGAGCTCAAATGAGCAAAAGAAAAATGACATAAACATAAAATATGTGCTCAAGTGAGCAAAATGAAAAGCAATATGAATAAATGGGCAAGAAATAAATGACATTAAAAGTAAATGACAAGAAATTAAATGCTTCAAATTAAAGTTAGTAGTTCGTGAAGTTATGTTAGCTTGTCATAAGACAATGTAGCGCTATGTTAAGCAATTGTAAGTGGACTAATGTAGTAGTCACACCTACCTGAGGCTGGTCAATAAAAATATAGGCAAAGAACACAAGTTAAAGATCATGACTAGTAAGCCAAGCTCCACAAACCTGTCATGCCAAAACAAAAGGGGAAGGGCCTTGTATTGTCTTTAAGTTATTTGCTTGACCAAGAAGAAACCTATCTTGGACACAAAACAACTCACTTGATCATATATCAAGTTGAGTTTGGTTTGGATCAAAGAAGGTTAAACCTCTCATTTGTCAAGACCAACCATAAGAACCTAACTCATTGGCCATTGATGAAAAGAATGGGATGAAGATGAAAGGGAATGGAAAAGAAGACAAGTATCAAGTTCAATTGATCAAACATGAACCAAGTCATCATCAATCAATGCCAAACAGAAAAGAAATGAAGATTACAAGTCAACAATAATTTTTTAGTATTTTTTGAATTAAAATAAAATGTAAATAAAAAATAAACAAATAAGGTCAAACCTCAAATTCAATTAAAATCAACTTCAACAAGTCCAATTAAATTCTCATAGGTTCAACATGGTCAAACAAGCTTTGACTAATTTTCTCATCAATTTTTGAAATCAAAAAGCAATTAAAAACAATTAAAAATAACACAAAATGGATTAAAATCTCAAATAAATCTCAAATCAAATAATAAATTGATGAGACTATTTTTCATTGACTTATAAATGTTAGGAAAATATTTTTGGATTTTTCAAATATCAGAAAGTATTTTAAAATGAATTAAAACCATTAAAAACCAAATAATTCACAAAAAATATTAAATGAAGTCACAAAAATATTTAAAAATCAAAATATGAAACTAGATTTTTCAAGAAATATTTTGGCATTGGTCTCGTGTTTTTATGACTTCAAATAATTTTTTTTATGGATTTTTGAAAATAAAAGGAATTAGCTGAAAATAAAATGAAAAATAGAAATAATGGAAAATCCAGCGCCACAGGATCAGATTCATTAATTGACGTGGCAAGGCTGAATGGTCCAGATCATGAGGAACACGATACAACCAAGTCAAGCGTGCCATAAAGTGATTTAAAAAAGTAAACACAATGGATGATCAAGATTAAAATGTAGAAACGTGATCCAAGGGCCATGAAGGCATACATGTGGTGATGGTGGTGGAAACCACCATCTTCTCCGGTGAACCAACAACCTCCGGCCACCAGTTGCAGAGAAAAAAAGTTTAACAAAAATGAAAAGTAAGGACATGGAAACGAAGCTTGTGTGATGGAGATCACCAATGTATCCATGGATCTTCCTCACTCTTCCTATGTTGAGAGAAATGTGAGGTGGAAGATCATGGTGTTCAAACTGAAAGTGCACGAAATGGAAAATTGAACCACCATTGGCTTGCCTCAAGTGCGAGGACTTCAGAAAACCACACAAACAAAAGGATATCACATTGAATTGCAAGTTCTAGATCCAAAAAGTTTGAAGGTATACCTCTGAATTGAAGCTCTTTCAGCCACGAAACCTTCAAGATCTTGGCTCCTCTTTACTCTGGGATGCAGTGGAGATGATAGGTCAAGGAATTGAGCTTTGAAAATCAACTAATGATGTTGAATTTTAAGCTTGAAAGTGAGAATTGTTTTTGGAAAATTACTTTGGTATGGCTATGGTTTCAATGCTGCAGCGTTTTAGATCTCCAAAAGGTTGATGAATGAATGAGAGGGAGCTGTTATTTATAGCTGAACTTGGTTGTGCATCATGCTTCCCTCGTGTGCATGGCATTTGAAAATGGATATGCATGGGCTTGTACAGGAGTATGTGAGGCCCAATGATGGGTGCAAAACCATGCTGAGTTCATTTGGAATGGAATTGGACGTGTACATGAAGTGGAATCAGCTTGCATACCAAGTTATAACATGAAATGCCAAAATGCACCTAAATGAAAATCTCTTCGAAACTCACCAATGGTAAGTCCAAAAAAGTAATGTGAGTAATGGTTGGAAAGCCCTTGAAATAAGGAACAAAAGTCATGTTGGGCAAAAATTCATTTGGCATTTGGAAATTAATGAAAACTGGTTGTGAAAATTTAGATACAAAACATGTATAAGCCACCTTTGAAAATTTTCACCATAAGTAAGCCTATTCAAACCCCTATGTTTTCATGATCCAGGCCTCAAATGGAAAAACCTCCAACATAAAAGTTGTATATATTTTCAAGATGATCAATTTAGACTCAAATTTTGCATCCTTTTGATTTTCTATGACAAAGTTATGGACATTTTAAGTTGGGTACTTTTTCAAATTCAATGACTTATGTCCAATATGACCTATAATGTTTTGTATTATCACATGTATTTCTTTTAGGGTTATGAAATTTTGTCCAAAATTTGAAATATAAATCTCAATATTTCCAATGCATTTGGTCTCACCTCAAAATCATAAAAATTAAGGAAGTTATGTCCTTGGTAAGTTGACCCAAAATTAGGGTTTCAGTCAAAATGACCTATAATGTTTTGAAATTAATGATGACCTTCCAAGTTTCAAATGGAATTTCGATGAACATGAAAGTTGTTCATATGGTTATTAAGAACATTGTTTCTCTTGGGGTCATCTTCATTTGACAAACACATCAAAAGTTATATCTCAATGGTGCTCAGCTTAGTCAGATGACTTGACTGGTCAACTTTTCAAGGCCAAACTTCCAATCTTGATGAATAAATGATTGAGGATCCTCACATAGGCTCATATATGCATAAAATGATGAGTGAAAGAACTTACCTTGATTAAATTTAATCATAGGTTGAGGTTGCTTCATGGGCAAGGCACAGTCAAAGCACAGTTGAATTAGGGTTTCCTTGGGAAACAATCCTCAAGCCCTTTGGGTTATCTTGATCAAATTGGAAAGTTGAGATACTTAGGAGACATATATGATGATTAGGAACTTTGTGGACCATTGTCATGCTTTTCCTCATCTTTATCTGGCCATTTCAATGGGCTTAGGAGCCTCCTAGGAGCATTGGAGCACATGATCACTTGAGCTTCAAAATAAAAAGAGTTAGTGACATATTTTTGTGCTTCTGGTTAGTAATCAAAATAAGAAAAGAAATAATATACAATACAAGCATGCTTGGTGGTCTCAACACACTCATACAAGTCCCACCCCTAGGGTTAAGGAGCCAAACATGCTATGATCCTTGAGGCAATGCACTGAGCAATGATATGATGTCATGAGGGATCTTAGGGTCAAAATTAGGGTCTTAAACTAAACATTTTAGCACAACCATAACAAATTATGTTATCACAACAACCATAAAGAACATATCAAGCACATGTTCATAAAACAACAACATCAAGAGAAATATTCATCACATAGCATTGATTGTCATGATTTGTCTATGATTATACAATCCTAATCTTCTAGAAATCTAGGGTTTCTAACTAGAACACACCTCAAGAATGGAAGAGGAGAATTTGTTGAAGATGAGATGATGATGATGGAGATGGTGGTGTTGATTCCAAGCTTTCTTCTTCTTCTTCTTCTTCTTCTCCATTAGCCTTGTTTTCTCTTCTTCTACCTTCCCCTTGAGCTACTTCTTTCCACACTAACCTTTTTGATTCATAGAGAAAATGAAGTGGCTTATGGTAGGTAGTAACATGTGGTGGCGAGTGAGTCAAAGATCATAAGCAAGTGGCCAAGAGAATGTGTGGTAAGGAAGTGGTTACTAGTAACAACAAATATCTCAAGTGGCACTAAACTTGTATTATTTGTTCTACCAGAGCTATTGACCCATTATTAGTGTTACCAAAATGTCCCAATTAATAAAAGGCCAGTCCGAATTAATATTAATTAAGTCAACCTGAACTCACTATTTACTCTATTTATCCCAATTGGCAAGTTTTAGAGCATATAGGAACTCAATTGATCTCAATTAATAAGAATTGGATATTTAAGGAAATATGGGTTATTACATCCTCCCCCCTTAAATAAAAATTCTTCCTCGGATTTAAATATTACCTGGAAGAGATGAGGGTGAACTTCTCGCATTTCTGACTCCAGTTCCTAGGTACCATCGCCTGGATATGATTCATCCCACTGAACCTTAACAAGAGGAATCTCCTTATTCCTTAATACTTTAACTTCTCGTCCTGCAATGTGACTTGGTAGAGGTTCGAAAGTAAGATCTGCTTCTACTTCTATTGAATTTGGAAGGATAGGCTGAAGAGAATCTGGAATGAACTTCCGGAGTTGAGATACGTGAAAAACATCATGCATTTATGATAGAGAAGGTGGTAAAGCTAATCTGTAGGCTACTTCTCCAATCCTCTATAATCTGGTATGACCCTATATATCTCGGACTTAGCTTCTGTGACTTAAACGATCCTTTCAGTCTCAACCTCGGAGTCACCTTCAAAAATACATGGTCACCTTCATCAAATTCTAATGGTTTTCTCCTGTGATTCGCATAGCTCTTTTGGCAATCTTGTGCTTTCTTCATCTTATCACGGACCATCCTTATCTTTTCCGTAGTCTCTTGAATAATCTCCGGTCCTAAGATCCTTCCTTCACCAACTTCCGCCCAACATAGAGGTGTTATACATTTCCGTCCATACAAGGCTTCATAAGGAGCCATACCAATACTTGCATGATAACTATTGTTATATGCGAATCCAATCAATGGTAAAAGCTCCTTCCAATTCCCTCCAATTTTAAGTACATAAGCTCTTAACATATCTTTCAGTGTCTGTATTGTCCGTTAAGTCTGACCATCCATTTGAGGATGATTAGAAGTACTTAAACACAATCTCGATCCCATGGCTTGTTGGAATGCTTTCCAAAATCTTTAAGTAAACTTTGGGTCTCTATCGGACATAATGCTAGTTGGAATACCATGCAACTTAACAATTTCTAAAATGAACAACTGTGCAAGATGACTTGCCTTGTAAGTAGTCTTCACGGCCAAAAAGTGCGCGGACTTAGTTAACCGATCCACAATCACCCAAATTGAATCATAACCACCTTGGGTCCGAGGTAACCCTACTGCAAAATCCATTGAAATACTATCCCATTTCCAAATTGGAATCTCTAAAGGTCGCAATAAACCACCTGGCTTCTGATGTTCGATCTTTACTGCTGGCATATAATGCATTTCGACACATACTCTGTGATATCCCTCTTCATTCCAGGCCACCAATAGTCCTTTCTCAAGTTTTGATACATCTTCGATGAACCTGGATGTATAGTAAATGCCCCTTTGTGAGCTTCCTCCAAAACTTTTCTTTTCAGCTCGGCGTCATTCGGAACATAAATCATTTGATTAAATAGAATAACCCCATCTAGTGACTGAGCGAAACCTGGTTGAGTTGACATCTCTTGCAACTTCTCGTCTATCATTTGTCCTTGTCATATCTCTTCCATTATGTTAGAAGTAACATTAAAATTTCCCATTATCACACCATTCTGCGTCCAACTAAACTAAAGATTAAGATCTCGAAACTTTTCCAGCAATGCGTATTCTAACATTATCAACTCAGCTTTATGTATCTCTTTCCGACTTAAGGCATCCACAACCTTATTTGCCTTCCCCGGATGATACTTAAGCTCAAAATCAAAGTCCTTCAAATATTCCATCAGTCTTCTTTGTCTCATCTTTAACTCTTTCTGGTCGAATAAGTATTTCAAACTCATGTGATCACTAAACATCTTAAAACGCACCCCATACAAGTAATGTCGCCACACTTTCAATGCAAAGACAACAACAGCTAGTTCAAGATCATGAGTCAAATAGTTCTCTTCACGAGGCTTCAACCGATGAAAGGCATAGGCTACAACCTGACCACTCTGCATTAACACCCCTCCTAATCCTCTTTTAGAGGCATCACAAAATACTTCATAAGGCTTACTAGGATCAGGGATGACTAAAACAAGAGCAATCATTAGCTTCTACTTCAAACTTATAAAACTCTTCTCACACTTCGAATCCCATTTGAAAGAAATTCCTTTCGGGTAACTCTAGTCATTGGTAATGCTATATGCGAAAACCCCTTTATAAACCTCCGATAGTAACCTGCCAAACCTAAGAAACTTCTGACTTCGGAAGCATTCTTTGGTCTTTCCCAATTAATAACTGCTTCAACTTTAGATGGATCCACTGATACTCCTCCTTGCGATATCACATGACTAAGGAACTTCACTTCGTTCATCCAAAATTCACACTTATTTAACTTGGCAAAAAGTTGCTTCTCTTGCAGTACTTATAGGACAATCCTTAGGTGTTCTCTGTGCTCTTGAGGAGTACGAGAATAAATAAGAATGTCATCAATAAAGATCACCACGAACTGGTCAAAGTAAGGTTGAAATATCCGATTCATATAGTCCATGAAAACAGCTGGGGCATTCGTCACACCAAACAACATTACAAGGAACTCAAAATAGCCATATCGGGTTCTAAATGCGGTCTTTGGCACATCCGAACTCTTAACTCTTATTTGATGATAACCCGATCATAAATCAATCTTTGAGAACAAGCAGGCTCCTTTTAATTGATCTAACAAATCGTTTATCCTTGGCAGAGGATACTTGTTTTTAATGGTAACTTTATTCAACTGGCGATAATCAATACACAACCACATACTACCATCCTTCTTCTTTACTAATAACACTGGAGCTCCCCATGGTGAGACACTAGGTCGAATGAAATGCTTGGTTAACAACTCTTCCAATTGATTCTTCAACTCTCTCAACTCTAGTGGTGCCATGCGATATGGAGAAACGTAGATTGGAGTCGTCCCAAGTATCCGATCAATATAGAATTTCACTTCCCTTTCAAGAGGAAGAGAGGTGACATCCTCCGGGAAAACTTCCGGAAATTCACAAACAATAGGAATTTGTGTAACACTCAGATTATCGCTAGATTCCTTGGTAAGAACCAAGAGAACTGACTTTTCATTCTCAAATAAGAAATTAACCATGCCAACCTTACCTTCCAAGATAGTAAGTAGTTAATACATCCTTTGGAGTAGCTTCCCTAGATGGAATGATAATCAACTTCTCTTCACATCCAATAAACACCGAATTGGCGGAAAGCCAATCCATCCCCATAACCACATCAACCTTCTTAAGTGGCAAACAAATAAGATCAATCTGGAAAATTCTACCATTCACCGAGAGCGAACAATTTTCACAAATCAACGGTGTCTCAACTACATCATCCATGGAGGTAGTAACCACCATAGGAGGAGACAAGGGAATTGCTTGCAAGCCAAGATGCTTTATGCACCAAATTGATATAAAAGAGTGTGTCGCCTCGCAATTAAACAATACAAAACAAGGATGATTATTGACGAGACACATACCAACAATTAAGGCATTGTTGCTCTTAGCCTTCCTTGCATCCAAAGTATAAACTCGACCAGTGCTCCTCCCCTGCATCTAATTCTTATTTTGAGGACACTCCATAGACATGTGTCCCTTCCTTTGACAAGTAAAACACCTAATTCCACTTACAACACACCTTCCAAAATGAAACTTCCTACATACTTGACATTGAGGAGGATTGTTAGGTCTTGCATGTTGCACCTGTTTTCCTTTGAAAGCCTGTGATCTAGGCCTAAACTGGCTACCTGGCCTCCCTTGGTCTCTATGTCCACTCCTATACTGATCCCTTTCTTCTTGAACTTTCTTCAAACTGTTCTCAGCTACATAACATTGCCTTAACAATTCCGCATAAGTAGTGAATTCCCTTTGAGATACACTATGAGAAATTTCACCCCTCATACAAAAAAGAAACTGATCAATCTTCCACCTCTCATCAGGTGTGTATGTGGCCTGCCTAGAGTAAGCAGCCATGTATTTGAACTTCTCACCATACGCAGCTACTGACATAGTACCCTGTCTAAGCTGCTGAAACTCAAACTCTTTCTGAGTCCTCAAAGAACTAGGAAAATACTTATCCAGGAAAATAGTCTTAAAATGCTCCCAATCTCTAGGTACTCCCTAACTAGTCATGAGTGTCGAAGCACTCTCCCACCATCTCACAACTGGACCCTTCATCACGTGAGAAGCAAACACAACCTTATTTTCTTCACTACAATGCACTATCTGAAAAATCCTTTCCATACTGGTTATCCACTACTGAGCCTTCACAAGATTCAACCCACCATGGAATTCAGGAGGATTCATGCGGAAGAAATCTCGGAAACTACCACCTGCAGCTTCCTGTGGAACCCCTTGAGGATGCAAACCACCATTCCACTGCTGCATCATCTGTTGCATGAATTGGTTCTATTGCAGTTGCATCTGTTGCACAAACTGAGGCCATTGAAAACCTTCACTACCACTTGGCGGTTCAAAGTCTGAATTCTGGGTTATGGGTCTACCACGACCTTTGCGTCTGTCAGCCATGATCCTGAATGTCATACAAATAGGATTAAGTTTACCAGGCTCAATACTATGAATATAACACCAAGGAGATGACAACCCACATATGAGGCAGAAAGAAATACTTATAATATTTCATGGCTAGGTTGAGGATACAACCTACTCTGATACCAACTGTAACACCCACATATAATATATGTCTAGAATACAAATTATACATAGGGTAAAACTTGTACTGAAATACATTAGCGCCTATCGGCATGGTGTACATATACATACATATCCCAAAGAAACGTAACATGGCACAAAATGTACACAAAAGTGCCCAAAATAAAACAACTAGATCTAGATCACTAAACATTGACCCCAAAATATATGTACAGCGGAGTAACCATCATCGATCAGGTAGGCAAGACATCACCCTATCTTGCCCTTACCCTTCTCCTGCTCAGAACCACCTGAAAAATAATCAACAACATGGGGTGAGATAATAATCTCAGTGGGTTCCCTATCTTATGGGCCGACTCGGCTCTACAGGGTTTTCTAATCAATATTCATTTTTTCTAACAATATACAACTCAAGTCAACAAGGGAACGAAGACTTGAACGATGAGGAAACTAACTCACAATGTATGGCAACATGCACCTGAGTTCTCAAAATTCAACCACGATCATTATTCAGATCACAATGCATCAATTCCTGAACGGACTTACGTCTAAGCCAGGTCCGATTCATGCATGCTCGTATGATTCGACTTTCACGATGGATATCAGGTTCCCCTATGGGACTCGAACCCACTTTTGAGAACCGTCACTCGTATGGGACTCGAACCCACTTTTGGGAACCGTCACTCGTATGGGACTCGAGCCCACTTTGAGTCTCTTTCACCGTATGGGGCTCTAACCCACTTAGGTGTCCACCTTTCCCCCATGTCCACCATGGTTGGGACTCAAACCCAATTGAGGCTCGAATCATCGGTCCCACATCCCAATGCTTACTCATCTAAGCATACCAAATAGAGATGTGTACCATCACAGGAAACACACATTCTGAATACATGATCGGTTCCACAAATCATCGGTTCCACGAACCATAACAAAATCCATCAATTACAGATGCCTTCATTCACCATAATATACAACAATAACATGACATGTTCCATACAATGCGTCTCACTCTCAAACACAACAACCATTCATCCACGACCTCCACATAAGCATCGTACGGAATGAATACTGTATTCTCATATTATCTAGGTTATAAACCTAACTCATGACCTAATTTCAATCCTAGGTCAACTCACTAGATTCATCATACAATTTTCACCATTGGCATATATTCAATATAAGCATAGCATCACAAATGATTAATGGTTGGAAGAATGCATTTAGAAACACTTAAGAAATGGATTTTGAAGTTTTTAACATAAGTCAATCGATTGGTTGGGAATGCCCAATCGATTAGTTCCTCTCACATTTCTGTTTTTCAAAGTTTGCTGAGGATCAATCGATTGAACCTGAGTGTCAATCGATTGGCTCACTAAATTTTTTCCATTGTTCATATACAAAAAGTTTATGCAATCGATTGTAATGCACCGTCAATCGATTGGTCTTGTAAACAATCACATTTTTCTGCAAAACAAAGGTTGTGCAATCGATTGGTTGCAGGGACCAATCGATTGGTCCACACACATTTTCACATTTCCACTTCACAAACACCATTTTTCCTCTATTATTCCATTTCTAACAAAATACCACTTCTTCTTCCAATAAAACCCATCATACTACATGTTCTTATACACATATAAATCAAGGATTCCAAGCTCACAATCACAAAGATTTCAAGGTCATAATCACAACCAATCATTTTACCACAACCATAACAAATCATGTTATCACAACAATCATAAAGAACATATCAAGCACATGTTCATAAAATAACAACATCAAGAGAAATATTCATCACATAACATTGATTGTCATGATTTGTCTATGATTCTACAATCCTAATCTTCTAGAAATCTATGGTTTCTAACTAGAACCCACCTCAAGAATGGAAGAAGAGAAGTTGTTGAAGATGAGATGATGATGATGGAGATGATGGTGTTGGTTCCAAGCTTTCTTCTTCTTCTTCTTCTTCTTCTTCCTCTTCTCCACTAGCCTTGCTTTCTCTTCTTCTACCTTTCCCTTGAGCTACTTCTTTCCACACTAACCTTCTGATACATAGAGAAAATGAAATGGCTTATGGTAGGTAGTAACATGTGGTGGTGAGTGAGTCAAAGATCATAAGCAAGTGGCCAAGAGAATGTGTGGTATGGAAGTGGTTAGTAGTAACAAAAAAATCTCAAGTGTCACTAAACTTGTATTATTTGTTCTACCAGATCTATTGACCCATTATTAGTGTTACCAAAATGCCCCAATTAATAAAATGCCAAACCCAATTAATATTAATTAAGTCAACCTGAACTCACTATTTACTCTATTTATCGCAATTGATAACTTTTAGAGCACATAGGAACTTAATTGATCTCAATTAATAGGAATTTAGGTATTTAAGGAAATACGGGGTATTACATTTAACAACAAAATTTTCATTATTACAAATATTCAATCAAATTTTATAGGTTTAAAAGCATTATTTTAATCATTTACACAATTCAATAAAATTTCATGGGTTTAACCTAAACATTTTCATCATTCACACAACTCAATCAAATTTCATGGGTTTTACAACAACATTTTCATTATTCACACAATTCAATCAAATTTCATGGGTTTAACTGCATAATTTTCATCATTCCCACAATTCAATCAAATTTCATGGGTTTAACAACAACATTTTCATCATTCACACAATTCAATCAAATTTCATTGGTTTAACATCAACATTTTCATTGTTCACACAATTCAATCAATTTTCATGGGTTTAACCTCAACATTTTCATCATTCACATAATTCAATAAAAAATTCATGGGTTTAACAACAATTTTTTTATCATTCACACAATTCAATCAAATTTCAAGGGTTTAATATGAACATTTTCATCATTCACACAATTCAATCAAATTTCATGAGTTTAACCTCAACATTTTAGTCATTCACACAATTCAATCAAATTTCATGGGTTTAACAACAACATTTTCATTATTCACATAATTCAATCAAATATCGTGGATTTAGTAGGAACATTTTCATGATTCAAACAATTCAATCAAATTTCATGGGTTTAACAACAACCTTTTTATATTTCACCAATTCAATCAAATTTCATGGGTTTAACATCAACATTTTCATCATTCGTATAATTCAATTTGATGGGTTTAATATCAACATTTTCATCATTCACACAATTGAATCAAATTTCATGGGTTTTAACACCAACACTTTCATCATTCCCACAATTTTATCAATTTTCATGGATTTAATAGCAACATGTTCATCATTCAGACAATTCAATCAAATTTCATGGGTTTAACAACAACATTTTCATCATTCACACAATTCAATCAAATTTCATTGGTTTAACATCAACATTTTCATTGTTCACACAATTCAATCAATTTTCATGGGTTTAACCTCAACATTTTCATCATTCACATAATTCAATAAAAAATTCATGGGTTTAAGAACAATTTTTTTATCATTCACACAATTCAATCAAATTTTAAGGGTTTAATATGAACATTTTCATCATTCACACAATTCAATCAAATTTCATGAGTTTAACCTCAACATTTTAGTCATTCACACAATTCAATCAAATTTCATGGGTTTAACAACAACATTTACATCATTCACATAATTCAATCAAATATCGTGGATTTAGTAGGAACATTTTCATGATTCAAACAATTCAATCAAATTTCATGGGTTTAACAACAACCTTTTTATATTTCACCAATTCAATCAAATTTCATGGGTTTAACATCAACATTTTCATCATTCGTATAATTTAATTTGATGGGTTTAATATCAACATTTTCATCATTCACACAATTGAATCAAATTTCATGGGTTTTAACACCAACACTTTCATCATTCCCACAATTTTATCAATTTTCATGGATTTAATAGCAACATGTTCATCATTCAGACAATTCAATAAAGTTTCATGGGTTTAACAACAACTTTTTCATCATTACCACAATTCAATCAAATTTCATGGGTTAACAACAACATTTTCGTCATTCCCACAATTCAATCAAATTTCATGGGTTTAACAGCAACATTTTCATCATTCACACAATTCAATCAAATTTCTTGGGTTTAACAACAACATTTTCATCATTCACACAATTCAATCGAATTTCACGGGTTTAACAACAACGTTTTCACCATTCACACAATTCAATCAAATTTCATGGGTTTAAAACAACATTTTCATCATTCCTATAATTCAATCAATTTTCATGGATTTAATATGGACATTTTCATCATTCACACAATTCAATCAAATTCCATGGGTTTGACAACAACATTTTCATCATCCACATAATTCAATCAAATTTCATGGATTTAATAGGAACATTTTCATCATTTACACAACTCAATCAAATTTCATGAGTTTAAAAACAACATTTTCATCATTCACACAATTCAATCAAATTTCATAGGTTTAACAACAACATTTTAATCATTCACACAATTCAATAAAATTTCATGGGTTTAACCTAAACATTTTCATCATTCACACAATTCAATCAAATTTCATGGGTTTAACAAAAACATTTTCATCATTCATCCAATTCAATCAAATTTCATGGATTTAATAGGAACATTTTCATCATTCACACAATTCAATCAAATTTTATGCGTTTAACAATAACATTTTCAACACTCTCACAGATCAATCAAATTTCATGGGTTTAAAAACAACATTTTCACCATTCACACAATTCAACCAAATTTCATAGGTTTAACATCAACATTTTCATCACTCACAAAATTCAATAAAATTTCACGGGTTTAACCTAAACATTTTAAACATTCACACAATTCAATCAAATTTCATAGGTTTAACAACGACAATTTCATCATTCCCATAATTCAATCCATTTTCATGGGTTTAAAAGCAACATTTTCATCATTCACACAATTCAATCAAATTTCATTGGTTTAATAACAACATTTTCATCATTCACACAATTCAATCGAATTTCGTGGGTTTAACATCAACATTTTCATCATTACCACAATTCAATCAAATTTCACGGGTTAACAACAACATTTTCATCATTCCCATAATTCAATAAAATTTGATGGGTTTAAAAACAACATTTTAATCATTCACACAATAAAATCAAATTTCATGGGTTTAACTACCACATTTTCATCATTCACATAATTTAATCAAATTTCGTGGGTTTAAGAACAACATTTTCATCATTCAAACAATTCAATCAAATTTCATGGGTTTACATCAACATTTTCATCATTCCTGTAATTCATTTTATTTTCATGGGTTTAACAACAACATTTTCATCATTCACAAAATTCAATCAAATTTCATACGTTTAACAACAACATTTTCATCATTCACACAATTCAATAAAATTTCACGGGTTTAACAACATTTTCATCATTCACACAATTCAATCAAATTTCATGGGTTTAACTGCAACATTTTCATCATTCACACAATTCAATCAAATTTCATGGGTTTGACATCAACATTTTCATTATTCCTATAATTCAATTTATCTTCAAGGGTTTAACAACAACATTTTCATCATTCACACAATTCAATCAATTTTCATAGGTTTAACAACAACATTTTCATCATTCACACAATTCAATAAAATATCGTGGGTTTAACCTAAACATTTTCATCATTCACACAATTCAATGAAATTTCATGGGTTTAACAACAACATTTTTATCATTTACACAATTTAATCAAATTTCACGTGTTTAAAAATAACATTTTCATCATTCACACAATTCAATCAAATTTCATGTGATTAAAAACAACATTTTCATCATTCACACAATTTAATCAGATTTCATAGGTTTAACAACACCATTTTCATCATTCATAAAATTCAATCAACTTTTATGGGTTTAACCTAAACATTTTCAGCATTCACACAATTCAATCAAATTTCTTGGGTTTAACAACGACATTTTAATCATTCCCATATTTCAACCCATTTTCATGGGTTTAAAAGCAACATTTTCATCATTCACACAATTCAATCAAATTTCATGGGTTTAACATCAACATTTTCATCATTCCCATAATTCAATTTATCTTCAAGGGTTTAACAACAACATTTTCATCATTCACACAATTCCATCAAACTTCATAGGTTTAACAATAACATTTTCATCCTTCACACAATTCAATAAAATTTCATGGGTTTAACCTAAACATTTTCATCATTCACACAACTCAATCAAATTTCATGGGTTTTACAACAACATTTTCATTAATCACACAATTCAATCAAATTTCATGGGTTTAACTGCATAATTTTCATCATTCCCACAATTCAATCAAATTTCATGGGTTTAACAACAACATTTTCATCATTCACACAATTCAATCAAATTTCATTGGTTTAACATCAACATTTTCATTGTTCACACAATTCAATCAATTTTCATGGGTTTAACCTCAACATTTTCATCATTCACATAATTCAATAAAAAATTCATGGGTTTAACAATAATTTTTTTATCATTCACACAATTCAATCAAATTTCAAGGGTTTAATATGAACATTTTCATCATTCACACAATTCAATCAAATTTCATGAGTTTAACCTCAACATTTTAGTCATTCACACAATTCAATCAAATTTCATGGGTTTAACAACAACATTTTCATCATTCACATAATTCAATCAAATATCGTGGATTTAGTAGGAACATTTTCATCATTCACACAATTCAATCAAATTTCCTGGGTTTAACAACAACATTTTCATCATTCACACAATTCAATCGAATTTCACGGGTTTAACAACAACGTTTTCATCATTCACACAATTCAATCAAATTTCATGGGTTTAAAACAACATTTTCATCATTCCTATAATTCAATCAATTTTCATGGATTTAATATGGACATTTTCATCATTCACACAATTCAATCAAATTCCATGGGTTTGACAACAACATTTTCATCATCCACATAATTCAATCAAATTTCATGGATTTAATAGGAACATTTTCATCATTTACACAACTCAATCAAATTTCATGAGTTTAAAAACAACATTTTCATCATTCACACAATTCAATCAAATTTCATAGGTTTAACAACAACATTTTAATTATTCACACAATTCAATAAAATTTCATGGGTTTAACCTAAACATTTTCATCATTCACACAATTCAATCAAATTTCATGGGTTTAACAAAAACATTTTCATCAGTCACCCAATTCAACCAAATTTCATGGATTTAATAGGAACATTTTCATCATTCACACAATTCAATCAAATTTTATGCGTTTAACAATAAGATTTTCAACACTCTCATAGATCAATCAAATTTCATGGGTTTAAAAACAACATTTTCATCATTCACACAATTCAACCAAATTTCATAGGTTTAACATCAACATTTTCATCACTCACAAAATTCAATAAAATTTCACGGGTTTAACCTAAACATTTTAAGCATTCACACAATTCAATCCAATTTCATATGTTTAACAACGACAATTTCATCATTCCCATAATTCAATCCATTTTCATGGGTTTAAAAGCAACATTTTCATCATTCACACAATTCAATCAAATTTCATTGGTTTAATAACAACATTTTCATCATTCACACAATTCAATCGAATTTAGTGGGTTTAACATCAACATTTTCATCATTACCACAATTCAATCAAATTTCACGGGTTAACAACAACATTTTCATCATTCCCATAATTCAATAAAATTTGATGGGTTTAAAAACAACATTTTAATCATTCACACAATAAAATCAAATTGCATGGGTTTAACTACCACATTTTCATCATTCACATATTTTAATCAAATTTCGTGGGTTTAAGAACAGCATTTTCATCATTCACACAATTCAATCAAATTTCATGGGTTTAGATCAACATTTTCATCATTCCCGTAATTCATTTTATTTTCATGGGTTTAACAACAACATTTTCATCATTCACAAAATTTAATCAAATTTCATACGTTTAACAACAACATTTTCATAATTCACACAATTCAATAAAATTTCATGTGTTTAACCTAAACATTTTCATCATTCACACAATTCAATAAAATTTCACGGGTTTAACAACAACATTTTCATCATTCACACAATTCAATCAAATTTCATGGGTTTAACTGCAACATTTTCATCGTCCACATAATTCAATCAAATTTCATGGGTTTGACATCAACATTTTCATTATTCCAATAATTCAATTTATCTTCAAGGGTTTAACAACAACATTTTCATCATTCACACAATTCAATCAAATTTCATAGGTTTAACAACAACATTTTCATCATTCACACAATTCAATAAAATATCGTGGGTTTAACCTAAACATTTTCATCATTCACACAATTCAATCCATTTTCATGGGTTTAAAAGCAACATTTTCATCATTCACACAATTCAATCAAATTTCATTGGTTTAATAACAACATTTTCATCATTCACACAATTCAATCGAATTTCGTGGGTTTAACATCAACATTTTCATCATTACCACAATTCAATCAAATTTCACGGGTTAACAACAACATTTTCATCATTCCCATAATTCAATAAAATTTGATGGGTTTAAAAACAACATTTTAATCATTCACACAATAAAATCAAATTGCATGGGTTTAACTACCACATTTTCATCATTCACATATTTTAATCAAATTTCGTGGGTTTAAGAACAGCATTTTCATCATTCACACAATTCAATCAAATTTCATGGGTTTAGATCAACATTTTCATCATTCCCGTAATTCATTTTATTTTCATGGGTTTAACAACAACATTTTCATCATTCACAAAATTTAATCAAATTTCATACGTTAACAACAACATTTTCATAATTCACACAATTCAATAAAATTTCATGTGTTTAACCTAAACATTTTCATCATTCACACAATTCAATAAATTTCACGGGTTTAACAACAACATTTCATCATTCACACAATTCAATCAAATTTCATGGGTTTAACTGCAACATTTTCATCGTCCACACAATTCAATCAAATTTCATGGGTTTGACATCAACATTTTCATTATTCTATAATTCAATTATCTTCAAGGGTTTAACAACAACATTTTCATCATTCACACAATTCAATCAAATTTCATAGGTTTAACAACAACATTTTCATCATTCACACAATTCAATAAAATATCGTGGGTTTAACCTAAACATTTTCATCATTCACACAATTCAATGAAATTTCATGGGTTTAACAACAACACTTTTATCATTTACACAATTCAATCAAATTTCACGTGTTTAAAAACAACATTTCATCATTCACACAATCAATCAAATTCATGTGATTAAAAACAACATTTTCATCATTCACACAATTTAACCAGATTCATAGGTTTAAAAACAACATTTTCATCATTCATAAAATTCAATCAACTTTCATGGGTTAACCTAAACATTTTCAGCATTCACACACATTCAATCAAATTCATGGGTTTAACAACGACAATTTCATCATCCCATATTTCAATCCCTTTTCATGGGTTTAACATCAACATTTCATCATTTCCATAATTCAATTTATCTTCAAGGGTATAACAACAACATTTTCATCATTCACACAATTCAATCAAATTTCCTGGGTTTAACAACAACATTTTCATCATTCACACAATTCAATCGAATTTCACGGGTTTAACAACAACGTTTTCATCATTCACACAATTCAATCAAATTTCATGGGTTTAAAACAACATTTTCATCATTCCTATAATTCAATCAATTTTCATGGATTTAATATGGACATTTTCATCATTCACACAATTCAATCAAATTCCATGGGTTTGACAACAACATTTTCATCATCCCATAATTCAATCAAATTTCATGGATTAATAGGAACATTTTCATCATTTACACAACTCAATCAAATTTCATGAGTTTAAAAACACATTTTCATCATTCACACAATTCAATCAAATTTCATAGGTTTAACAACAACATTTTAATCATTCACACAATTCAATAAAATTTCATGGGTTTAACCTAAACATTTTCATCATTCACACAATTCAATCAAATTTCATGGGTTTAACAAAAACATTTTCATCAGTCACCCAATTCAATCAAATTTCATGGATTTAATAGGAACATTTTCATCATTCACACAATTCAATCAAATTTTATGCGTTTAACAATAACATTTTCAACACTCTCATAGATCAATCAAATTTCATGGGTTTAAAAACAACATTTTCATCATTCACACAATTCAACCAAATTTCATAGGTTTAACATCAACATTTTCATCACTCACAAAATTCAATAAAATTTCACGGGTTTAACCTAAACATTTTAAGCATTCACACAATTCAATCCAATTTCATATGTTTAACAACGACAATTTCATCATTCCCATAATTCAATCCATTTTCATGGGTTTAAAAGCAACATTTTCATCATTCACACAATTCAATCAAATTTCATTGGTTTAATAACAACATTTTCATCATTCACACAATTCAATCGAATTTCGTGGGTTTAACATCAACATTTTCATCATTACCACAATTCAATCAAATTTCACGGGTTAACAACAACATTTTCATCATTCCCATAATTCAATAAAATTTGATGGGTTTAAAAACAACATTTTAATCATTCACACAATAAAATCAAATTGCATGGGTTTAACTACCACATTTTCATCATTCACATATTTTAATCAAATTTCGTGGGTTTAAGAACAGCATTTTCATCATTCACACAATTCAATCAAATTTCATGGGTTTAGATCAACATTTTCATCATTCCCGTAATTCATTTTATTTTCATGGGTTTAACAACAACATTTTCATCATTCACAAAATTTAATCAAATTTCATACGTTTAACAACAACATTTTCATAATTCACACAATTCAATAAAATTTCATGTGTTTAACCTAAACATTTTCATCATTCACACAATTCAATAAAATTTCACGGGTTTAACAACAACATTTTCATCATTCACACAATTCAATCAAATTTCATGGGTTTAACTGCAACATTTTCATCGTCCACACAATTCAATCAAATTTCATGGGTTTGACATCAACATTTTCATTATTCCTATAATTCAATTTATCTTCAAGGGTTTAACAACAACATTTTCATCATTCACACAATTCAATCAATTTTCATAGGTTTAACAACAACATTTTCATCATTCACACAATTCAATAAAATATCGTGGGTTTAACCTAAACATTTTCATCATTCACACAATTCAATCCATTTTCATGGGTTTAACAACAACATTTTTATCATTTACACAATTCAATCAAATTTCACGTGTTTAAAAATAACATTTTCATCATTCACACAATTCAATCAAATTTCATGTGATTAAAAACAACATTTTCATCATTCACACAATTTAATCAGATTTCATAGGTTTAACAACACCATTTTCATCATTCCCATAATTCAATAAAATTTGATGGGTTTAAAAACAACATTTTAATCATTCACACAATAAAATCAAATTGCATGGGTTTAACTACCACATTTTCATCATTCACATATTTTAATCAAATATCGTGGGTTTAAGAACAGCATTTTCATCATTCACACAATTCAATCAAATTTCATGGGTTTAGATCAACATTTTCATCATTCCCGTAATTCATTTTATTTTCATGGGTTTAACAACAACATTTTCATCATTCACAAAATTTAATCAAATTTCATACGTTTAACAACAACATTTTCATAATTCACACAATTCAATAAAATTTCATGTGTTTAACCTAAACATTTTCATCATTCACACAATTCAATAAAATTTCACGGGTTTAACAACAACATTTTCATCATTCACACAATTCAATCAAATTTCATGGGTTTAACTGCAACATTTTCATCGTCCACACAATTCAATCAAATTTCATGGGTTTGACATCAACATTTTCATTATTCCTATAATTCAATTTATCTTCAAGGGTTTAACAACAACATTTTCATCATTCACACAATTCAATCAATTTCATAGGTTTAACAACAACATTTCATCATTCACACAATTCAATAAAAATCGTGGGTTTAACCTAAACATTTTCATCATTCACACAATTCAATCCATTTTCATGGGTTTAACAACAACATTTTTATCATTTACACAATTCAATCAAATTTCACGTGTTTAAAAATAACATTTCATCATTCACACAATTCAATCAAATTTCATGTGATTAAAAACAACATTTTCATCATTCACACAATTTAATCAGATTCATAGGTTTAACAACACCATTTTCATCATTCCCATAATTCAATAAAATTTGATGGGTTTAAAAACAACATTTTAATCATTCACACAATAAATCAAATTGCATGGGTTTAACTACCACATTTCATCATTCACATATTTTAATCAAATATCGTGGGTTTAAGAACAGCATTTTCATCATTCACACAATTCAATCAAATTCATGGGTTTAGATCAACATTTTCATCATTCCCGTAATTCATTTATTTTCATGGGTTTAACAACAACATTTTCATCATTCACAAATTTAATCAAATTTCATACGTTTAACAACAACATTTTCATAATTCACACAATTCAATAAAATTTCATGTGTTTAACCTAAACATTTTCATCATTCACACAATTCAATAAAATTTCACGGGTTTAACAACAAACTTTCATCATTCACACAATTCAATCAAATTTCATGGGTTTAACTGCAAATTTTCATCGTCCACACAATTCAATCAAATTTCATGGGTTTGACATCAACATTTTCATTATTCCTATAATTCAATTATCTTCAAGGGTTTAACAACAACATTTTCATCATTCACACAATTCAATCAAATTTCATAGGTTTAACAACAACATTTTCATCATTCACACAATTCAATAAAATATCGTGGGTTTAACCTAAACATTTTCATCATTCACACAATTCAATGAAATTTCATGGGTTTAACAACAACATTTTTATCATTTACACAATTCAATCGAATTTCATGTGTTAAAAACAACATTTTCATCATTCACACAATTCAATCAAATTTCATGTGATTAAAAACAACATTTTCATCATTCACACAATTTAATCAGATTTCATAGGTTTAACAACAACATTTTCATCATTCATAAAATTCAATCAACTTTCATGGGTTTAACCTAAACATTTTCAGCATTCACACAATTCAATCAAATTTCATGGGTTTAACAACGACAAATTTCATCATTCCCATATTTCAATCCCTTTTCATGGGTTTAACATCAACATTTTCATCATTCACACAATTCAATCAAACTTCATAGGTTTAACAATAACATTTTCATCCTTCACACAATTCTATAAAATTTCATGGGTTTAACCTAAACATTTTCATCATTCACACAACTCAATCAAATTTCATGGGTTTTACAACAAACATTTTCATTATTCACAAATTCAATCAAATTTCATGGGTTTAACTGCATAATTTTCATCATTCCCACAATTCAATCAAATTTCATGGGTTTAACAACAACATTTTCATCATTCACACAATTCAATCAAATTTCATTGGTTTAACATCAACATTTTCATTGTTCACACAATTCAATCAATTTTCATGGGTTTAACCTCAACATTTTCATCATTCACATAATTCAATAAAAAATTCATGGGTTTAACAATAATTTTTTATCATTCACCAATTCAATCAAATTTCAAGGGTTTAATATGAACATTTTCATCATTCACACAATTCAATCAAATTTCATGAGTTTAACCTCAACATTTTAGTCATTCACACAATTCAATCAATTTCATGGGTTTAACAACAACATTTTCATCATTCACATAATTCAATCAAATATCGTGGATTTAGTAGGAACATTTTCATCATTCACACAATTCAATCAAATTTCCTGGGTTTAACAACAACATTTTCATCATTCACACATTCAATCGAATTTCACGGGTTTAACAACAACGTTTTCATCATTCACACAATTCAATCAAATTTCATGGGTTTAAAAACAACATTCATCATTTCCTATAATTCAATCAATTTTCATGGTTTAATATGGACATTTTCATCATTCACACAATTCAATCAAATTCCATGGGTTTGACAACAACATTTTCATCATCCACATAATTCAATCAATTTCATGGATTAATAGGAACATTTCATCATTTACACAACTCAATCAAATTTCATGAGTTTAAAAAACAACATTTTATCATTCACACAATTCAATCAAATTTCATAGGTTTAACAACAACATTTTAATTATTCACACAATTCAATAAAATTTCATGGGTTTAACCTAAACATTTTCATCATTCACACAATTCAATCAAATTTCATGGGTTTAACAAAAACATTTTCATCAGTCACCCAATTCAATCAAATTTCATGGATTTAATAGGAACATTTTCATCATTCACACAATTCAATCAAATTTTATGCGTTTAACAATAAGATTTTCAACACTCTCATAGATCAATCAAATTTCATGGGTTTAAAAACAACATTTTCATCATTCACACAATTCAACCAAATTTCATAGGTTTAACATCAACATTTTCATCACTCACAAAATTCAATAAAATTTCACGGGTTTAACCTAAACATTTTAAGCATTCACACAATTCAATCCAATTTCATATGTTTAACAACGACAATTTCATCATTCCCATAATTCAATCCATTTTCATGGGTTTAAAAGCAACATTTTCATCATTCACACAATTCAATCAAATTTCATTGGTTTAATAACAACATTTTCATCATTCACACAATTCAATCGAATTTAGTGGGTTAACATCAACATTTTCATCATTACCACAATTCAATCAAATTTCACGGGTTAACAACAACATTTTCATCATTCCCATAATTCAATAAAATTTGATGGGTTTAAAAACAACATTTTAATCATTCACACAATAAAATCAAATTGCATGGGTTTAACTACCACATTTTCATCATTCACATATTTTAATCAAATTTCGTGGGTTTAAGAACAGCATTTTCATCATTCACACAATTCAATCAAATTTCATGGGTTTAGATCAACATTTTCATCATTCCCGTAATTCATTTTATTTTCATGGGTTTAACAACAACATTTTCATCATTCACAAAATTTAATCAAATTTCATACGTTTAACAACAACATTTTCATAATTCACACAATTCAATAAAATTTCATGTGTTTAACCTAAACATTTTCATCATTCACACAATTCAATAAAATTTCACGGGTTTAACAACAACATTTTCATCATTCACACAATTCAATCAAATTTCATGGGTTTAACTGCAACATTTTCATCGTCCACATAATTCAATCAAATTTCATGGGTTTGACATCAACATTTTCATTATTCCAATAATTCAATTTATCTTCAAGGGTTTAACAACAACATTTTCATCATTCACACAATTCAATCAAATTTCATAGGTTTAACAACAACATTTTCATCATTCACACAATTCAATAAAATATCGTGGGTTTAACCTAAACATTTTCATCATTCACACAATTCAATCCATTTTCATGGGTTTAAAAGCAACATTTTCATCATTCACACAATTCAATCAAATTTCATTGGTTTAATAACAACATTTTCATCATTCACACAATTCAATCGAATTTCGTGGGTTTAACATCAACATTTTCATCATTACCACAATTCAATCAAATTTCACGGGTTAACAACAACATTTTCATCATTCCCATAATTCAATAAAATTTGATGGGTTTAAAAACAACATTTTAATCATTCACACAATAAAATCAAATTGCATGGGTTTAACTACCACATTTTCATCATTCACATATTTTAATCAAATTTCGTGGGTTTAAGAACAGCATTTTCATCATTCACACAATTCAATCAAATTTCATGGGTTTAGATCAACATTTTCATCATTCCCGTAATTCATTTTATTTTCATGGGTTTAACAACAACATTTTCATCATTCACAAAATTTAATCAAATTTCATACGTTTAACAACAACATTTTCATAATTCACACAATTCAATAAAATTTCATGTGTTTAACCTAAACATTTTCATCATTCACACAATTCAATAAAATTTCACGGGTTTAACAACAACATTTTCATCATTCACACAATTCAATCAAATTTCATGGGTTTAACTGCAACATTTTCATCGTCCACACAATTCAATCAAATTTCATGGGTTTGACATCAACATTTTCATTATTCCTATAATTCAATTTATCTTCAAGGGTTTAACAACAACATTTTCATCATTCACACAATTCAATCAAATTTCATAGGTTTAACAACAACATTTTCATCATTCACACAATTCAATAAAATATCGTGGGTTTAACCTAAACATTTTCATCATTCACACAATTCAATGAAATTTCATGGGTTTAACAACAACACTTTTATCATTTACACAATTCAATCAAATTTCACGTGTTTAAAAACAACATTTTCATCATTCACACAATTCAATCAAATTTCATGTGATTAAAAACAACATTTTCATCATTCACACAATTTAACCAGATTTCATAGGTTTAAAAACAACATTTTCATCATTCATAAAATTCAATCAACTTTCATGGGTTTAACCTAAACATTTTCAGCATTCACACAATTCAATCAAATTTCATGGGTTTAACAACGACAATTTCATCATTCCCATATTTCAATCCCTTTTCATGGGTTTAACATCAACATTTTCATCATTTCCATAATTCAATTTATCTTCAAGGGGATAACAACAACATTTTCATCATTCACACAATTCAATCAAATTTCCTGGGTTTAACAACAACATTTTCATCATTCACACAATTCAATCGAATTTCACGGGTTTAACAACAACGTTTTCATCATTCACACAATTCAATCAAATTTCATGGGTTTAAAACAACATTTTCATCATTCCTATAATTCAATCAATTTTCATGGATTTAATATGGACATTTTCATCATTCACACAATTCAATCAAATTCCATGGGTTTGACAACAACATTTTCATCATCCACATAATTCAATCAAATTTCATGGATTTAATAGGAACATTTTCATCATTTACACAACTCAATCAAATTTCATGAGTTTAAAAACAACATTTTCATCATTCACACAATTCAATCAAATTTCATAGGTTTAACAACAACATTTTAATCATTCACACAATTCAATAAAATTTCATGGGTTTAACCTAAACATTTTCATCATTCACACAATTCAATCAAATTTCATGGGTTTAACAAAAACATTTTCATCAGTCACCCAATTCAATCAAATTTCATGGATTTAATAGGAACATTTTCATCATTCACACAATTCAATCAAATTTTATGCGTTTAACAATAACATTTTCAACACTCTCATAGATCAATCAAATTTCATGGGTTTAAAAACAACATTTTCATCATTCACACAATTCAACCAAATTTCATAGGTTTAACATCAACATTTTCATCACTCACAAAATTCAATAAAATTTCACGGGTTTAACCTAAACATTTTAAGCATTCACACAATTCAATCCAATTTCATGTTTAACAACGACAATTTCATCATTCCCATAATTCAATCCATTTTCATGGGTTTAAAGCAACATTTCATCATTCACACAATTCAATCAAATTTCATTGGTTTAATAACAACATTTTCATCATTCACACAATTCAATCGAATTTCGTGGGTTTAACATCAACATTTCATCATTACCACAATTCAATCAAATTTCACGGGAACAACAACATTTTCATCATTCCCATAATTCAATAAAATTTGATGGGTTTAAAACAACATTTTAATCATTCACACAATAAAATCAAATTGCATGGGTTTAACTACCACATTTTCATCATTCACATATTTTAATCAAATTTCGTGGGTTTAAGAACAGCATTTTCTCATTCACACAATTCAATCAATTTCATGGGTTTAGATCAACATTTTCATCATTCCCGTAATTCATTTTATTTTCATGGGTTTAACAACAACATTTCATCATTCACAAAATTTAATCAAATTTCATACGTTTAACAACAACATTTTCATAATTCACACAATTCAATAAAATTTCATGTGTTTACCTAAACATTTTCATCATTCACACAATTCAATAAATTTCACGGTTTAACAACAACATTTTCATCATTCACACAATTCAATCAAATTTCATGGGTTTAACTGCAACATTTTCATCGTCCACACAATTCAATCAAATTTCATGGGTTTGACATCAACATTTTCATTATTCCTATAATTCAATTTATCTTCAAGGGTTTAACAACAACATTTTCATCATTCACACAATTCAATCAATTTTCATAGGTTTAACAACAACATTTTCATCATTCACACAATTCAATAAAATATCGTGGGTTTAACCTAAACATTTTCATCATTCACACAATTCAATCCATTTTCATGGGTTTAACAACAACATTTTTATCTTACACAATTCAATCAAATTTCACGTGTTTAAAAATAACATTTTCATCATTCACACAATTCAATCAAATTTCATGTGATAAAAAACAACATTTTCATCATTCACACAATTTAATCAGATTTCATAGGTTTAACAACCAATTTTCATCATTCATAATTCAATAAAATTGATGGGTTTAAAAACAACATTTTAATCATTCACACAATAAAATCAAATTGCATGGGTTTAACTACCACATTTTCATCATTCACATATTTTAATCAAATTCGTGGGTTTAAGAAAAGCATTTTCATCATTCACACAATTCAATCAATTTCATGGGTTTAGATCAACATTTTCATCATTCCGTAATTCATTTTATTTTCATGGGTTTAACAACAACATTTTCATCATTCACAAAATTAATCAAATTTCATACGTTTAACAACAACATTTTCATAATTCACACAATTCAATAAATTTCATGTGTTTACCTAAACATTTTCATCATTCACACAATTCAATAAAATTTCACGGGTTAACAACAACATTTTCATCATTCACACAATTCAATCAAATTTCATGGGTTTAACTGCAACATTTTCATCGTCCACACAATCAATCAAATTTCATGGGTTTGACATCAACATTTTCATTATCCTATAATTCAATTTATTCTTCAAGGTTTAACAACAACATTTTCATCATTCACACAATTCAATCAAATTTCATAGGTTTAACAACAACATTTTCATCATTCACACAATTCAATAAAATATCGTGGGTTTAACCTAAACATTTTCATCATTCACACAATTCAATGAAATTTCATGGGTTTAACAACAACATTTTTATCATTTACACAATTCAATCGAATTTCACGTGTTTAAAAACAACATTTTCATCATTCACACAATTCAATCAAATTTCATGTGATTAAAAACAACATTTTCATCATTCACACAATTTAATCAGATTTCATAGGTTTAACAACAACATTTTCATCATTCATAAAATTCAATCAACTTTCATGGGTTTAACCTAACATTTTCAGCATTCACACAATTCAATCAAATTTCATGGGTTTAACAACGACAAAAATTTTCATCTTCCCATATTTCAATCCCTTTTCATGGGTTTAACATCAACATTTCATCATTTCCAAATTCAATATCTTCAAGGGTTAAACAACAACATTTTCATCATTCACACAATTCAATCAAACTTCATAGGTTTAAAATAACATTTTCATCCTTCCACAATTCATAAAATTTCATGGGTTTAACCTAACATTTTCATCATTCACACAACTCAATCAAATTTCATGGGTTTTACAACAACATTTTCATTATTCACACAATTCAATCAAATTTCATGGGTTTAACTGCATAATTTTCATCATTCCCACAATTCAATCAAATTTCATGGGTTTAACAACAACATTTTCATCATTCACACAATTCAATCAATTTCATGGTTTAACATCAACATTTTCATTGTTCACACAATTCAATCAATTTTCATGGGTTTAACCTCAACATTTTCATCATTCACATAATTCAATAAAAAATTCAGGGTTTAACAATAATTTTTTTATCATTCACACAATTCAATCAAATTTCAAGGGTTAATATGAACATTTTCATCATTCACACATTCAATCAAATTTTCAGGTTTAACCTCAACATTTTAGTCATTCACACAATTCAATCAAATTTCATGGGTTTAACAACAACATTTACATCATTCACATAATTCAATCAAATATCGTGGATTTAGTAGGAACATTTTCATGATTCAAACAATTCAATCAAATTTCATGGGTTAACAACAACCTTTTTATATTTCACCAATTCAATCAAATTTCATGGTTTTAACATCAACATTTTCATCATTCGTATAATTCAATTTGATGGTTTAATATCAACATTTTCATCATTCACACAATTGAATCAAATTTCATGGGTTTTAACACAAACACTTTCATCATTCCCACAATTTTATCAATTTTCATGGATTTAATAGCAACATGTCATCATTCAGACAATTCAATAAAGTTTCATGGGTTTAACAACAACTTTTTCATCATTACCATAATTCAATCAAATTTCATGGGTTAAACAACATTTTGTCATTCCCACAATTCAATCAAATTTCATGGGTTAACAGCAACATTTCATCATTCACACAATTAATCAAATTTCTGGGTTTAACAACAACATTTTCATCATTCACACAATTCAATCGAATTTCACGGGTTTAACAACAACATTTCACCATTCACACAATTCAATCAAATTTCATGGGTTTAAAACAACATTTTCATCATTCCTATAATTCAATCAATTTTCATGGATTTAATATGGACATTTCATCATTCACACAATTCAATCAAATTCCATGGGTTTGACAACAACATTTTCATCATCCACATAATTCAATCAAATTTCATGGATTTAATAGGAACATTTTCATCATTTACACAACTCAATCAAATTTCATGAGTTTAAAAACAACATTTTCATCATTCACACAATTCAATCAAATTTCATAGGTTTAACAACAACATTTTAATCATTCACACAATTCAATAAAATTCATGGGTTTAACCTAAACATTTTCATCATTCACACAATTCAATCAAATTTCATGGGTTTAACAAAAACATTTTCATCATTCATCCAATTCAATCAAATTTCATGGATTTAATAGGAACATTTTCATCATTCACACAATTCAATCAAATTTTATGCGTTTAACAATAACATTTTCAACACTCTCACAGATCAATCAAATTTCATGGGTTTAAAAACAACATTTTCACCATCACAATTCAACCAAATTTCATAGGTTTAACATCAACATTTTCATCACTCACAAAATTCAATAAATTTCACGGGTTTAACCTAACATTTTAAACATTCACACAATTCAATCAAATTTCATAGGTTTAACAACGACAATTTCATCATTCCCATAATTCAATCCATTTTCATGGGTTTAAAAGCAACATTTCATCATTCACACAATTCAATCAAATTCATGGTTTAATAACAACATTTTCATCATTCACACAATTCAATCGAATTTCGGGTTTAACATCAACATTTTCATCATTACCACAATTCAATCAAATTTCACGGGTTAACAACAACATTTTCATCATTCCCATAATTCAATAAAATTTGATGGGTTTAAAAACAACATTTTAATCATTCACACAATAAAATCAAATTTCATGGGTTTAACTACCACATTTTCATCATTCACATAATTTAATCAAATTTCGTGGGTTTAAGAACAACATTTTCATCATTCAAACAATTCAATCAAATTTCATGGGTGTACATCAACATTTTCATCATTCCTGTAATTCATTTTATTTTCATGGGTTTAACAATAACATTTTCATCATTCACAAAATTCAATCAAATTTCATACGTTTAACAACAACATTTTCATCATTCACACAATTCAATAAAATTTCACGGGTTTAACAACATTTTCATCATTCACACAATTCAATCAAATTTCATGGGTTTAACTGCAACATTTTCATCATTCACACAATTCAATCAAATTTCATGGGTTTGACATCAACATTTTCATTATTCTATAATTCAATTTATCTTCAAGGGTTTAACAACAACATTTTCATCATTCACACAATTCAATCAATTTTCATAGGTTTAACAACAACATTTTCATCATTCACACAATTCAATAAAATATCGTGGGTTTAACCTAAACATTTTCATCATTCACACAATTCAATGAAATTTCATGGGTTTAACAACAACATTTTTATCATTTACACAATTTAATCAAATTTCACGTGTTTAAAAATACATTTTCATCATTCACACAATTCAATCAAATTCATGTGATTAAAACAACATTTTCATCATTCACACAATTTAATCAGATTTCATAGGTTTAACAACACATTTTCATCATTCATAAAATTCAATCAACTTTTATGGGTTTAACCTAAACATTTTCAGCATTCACACAATTCAATCAAATTTCTTGGGTTTAACAACGACATTTTAATCATTCCCATATTTCAACCCATTTTCATGGGTTTAAAAGCAATTTCATCATTCACACAATTCAATCAAATTTCATGGGTTTAACATCAACATTTTCATCATTCCATAATTCAATTTATCTTCAAGGGTTTAACAACAACATTTTCATCATTCACACAATTCATCAAACTTCATAGGTTAAAATAACATTTTCATCCTTCACACAATTCAATAAAATTTCATGGGTTTAACCTAAACATTTTCATCATTCACACAACTCAATCAAATTTCATGGTTTTTACAACAACATTTTCATTAATCACACAATTCAATCAAATTTCATGGGTTTAACTGCATAATTTTCATCATTCCCACAATTCAATCAAATTTCATGGTTTAACAACAACATTTTCATCATTCACCACAATTCAATCAAATTTCATTGGTTTAACATCAACATTTTCATTGTTCACACAATTCAATCAATTTTCATGGGTTAACCTCAACATTTTCATCATTCACATAATTCAATAAAAAATTCATGGGTTAACAATAATTTTTTATCATTCACACAATTCAATCAAATTTCAAGGGTTTAATATGAACATTTTCATCATTCACACATTCAATCAAAATTTCATGAGTTTAACCTCAACATTTAGTCATTCACACATTCAATCAAATTTCATGGGTTTAAAACAAACATTTTCATCATTCACATAATTCAATCAAATATCGTGGATTTAGTAGGAACATTTTCATCATTCACACAATTCAATCAAATTTCTGGGTTTAACAACAACATTTTCATCATTCACACAATTCAATCGAATTTCACGGGTTTAACAACAACATTTTCATCATTCACACAATTCAATCAAATTTCATGGGTTTAAAACAACATTTTCATCATTCCTATAATCAATCAATTTTCATGGATTTAATATGGACATTTTCATCATTCCACAATTCAATCAAATTCCATGGGTTTGACAACAACATTTTCATCATCCACATAATTCAATCAAATTTCATGGGATTTAATAGGAACATTTCATCATTACACACTCAATCAAATTTCATGGTTTTAAAAACAACATTTTCATCATTCACACAATTCAATCAAATTTCATAGGTTAAAAACAACATTTTATCATTCACACAATTCAATAAAATTTCATGGGTTTAACCTAAACATTTTCATCATTCACACAATTCAATCAAATTTCATGGGTTTAACAAAACATTTTCATCATTCATCCAATTCAATCAAATTCATGGATTTAATAGGAACATTTTCATCATTCACACAATTCAATCAAATTTTATGCGTTTAACAATAACATTTCAACACTCTCACAGATCAATCAAATTTCATGGGTTTAAAAACAACATTTTCACCATTCACACATTCAACCAAATTCATAGTTTTAACATCAACATTTTCATCACTCACAAAATTCAATAAAATTTCACGGGTTTAACCTAACATTTTAAACATTCACACAATTCAATCAAATTTCATAGGTTTAACAACGACAATTTCATCATTCCCATAATTCAATCCATTTTCATGGGTTTAAAAGCAACATTTTCATCATTCACACAATTCAATGAAATTTCATTGGTTTAATAACAACATTTTCATCATTCACACAATTCAATCGAATTTCGTGGGTTTAACATCAACATTTTCATCATTACCACAATTCAATCAAATTTCACGGGTTAACAACAACATTTTCATCATTCCCATAATTCATAAAATTGATGGGGGTTTTTAAAAACACATTTTAATCATTCACACAATAAAATCAAATTTCATGGGTTTAACTACCACATTTTCATCATTCACATAATTTAATCAAATTTCGTGGGTTTAAGAACAACATTTTCATCATTCAAACAATTCAATCAAATTTCATGGGTGTACATCAACATTTTCATCATTCCTGTAATTCATTTTATTTTCATGGGTTTAACAACAACATTTTCATCATTCACAAATTCAATCAATTTCATACGTTTAACAACAACATTTCATAATTCACACAATTCAATAAAATTTCATGTGTTTAACCTAAACATTTTCATCATTCACACAATTCAATAAATTTCACGGGTTTAACAACAACATTTTCATCATTCACACAATTCAATCAAATTTCATGGGTTTAACTGCAACATTTTCATCGTCCACACAATTCAATCAAATTTCATGGGTTTGACATCAACATTTTCATTATTCCTATAATTCAATTTATCTTCAAGGGTTTAACAACAACATTTTCATCATTCACACAATTCAATCAAATTTCATTGGTTTAACAACAACATTTTCATCATTCACACAATTCAATAAAATATCGTGGGTTTAACCTAAACATTTTCATCATTCACACAATTCAATCCATTTTCATGGGTTTAAAAGCAACATTTTCATCATTCACACAGTTCAATCAAATTTCATTGGTTTAATAACAACATTTTCATCATTCACACAATTCAATCGAATTTCGTGGGTTAACATCAACATTTTCATCATACCACAATTCAATCAAATTTCAGGGTTAACAACAACATTTTCATCATTCCATAATTCAATAAAATTTGATGGGTTTAAAAACAACATTTTAATCATTCACACAATAAAATCAAATTGAATGGGTTTTAACTACCACATTTTCATCATTCACATATTTTAATCAAATTTCGTGGTTTAAGAACAGCATTTTCATCATTCACACAATTCAATCAAATTCATGGGTTTAGATCAACATTTTCATCATTCCGTAATTCATTTTATTTTCATGGGTTTAACAACACATTTTCATCATTCACAAATTTAATCAAATTTCATACGTTTAACAACAACATTTTCATAATTCACACAATTCAATAAATTTCATGTGTTTAACCTAAACATTTTCATCATTCACACAATTCAATAAAATTTCACGGGTTTAACAACAACATTTCATCATTCACACAATTCAATCAAATTTCATGGGTTTAACTGCAACATTTTCATCGTCCACACAATTCAATCAATTTCATGGGTTTGACATCAACATTTTCATTATTCCTATAATTCAATTATCTTCAAGGGTTTAACAACAACATTTTCATCATTCACACAATTCAATCAAATTTCATAGTTTAACAACAACATTTCATCATTCACACAATTCAATAAAATATCGGGGTTTAACCTAAACATTTTCATCATTCAGACAATTCAATGAAATTTCATGGGTTTAACAACATTTTTATCATTTACACAATTCAATCAAATTTCACGTGTTTAAAAACAACATTTTCATCATTCACACATTCAATCAAATTTCATGTGATGTTTAAAAACAACATTTTCATCATTCACACAATTTAATCAGATTTCATAGGTTTAACAACACATTTTCATCATTCATAAAATTCAATCAACTTTCATGGTTTAACCTAAACATTTTCAGCATTCACACAATTCAATCAAATTCATGGGTTTAACAACGACAATTTCATCATTCCCATATTTCAATCCCTTTTCATGGGTTTAACATCAACATTTTCATCATTTCCATAATTCAATTTATCTTCAAGGGTATAACAACAACATTTTCATCATTCACACAATTCAATCAAACTTCATAGGTTTAACAATAACATTTTCATCCTTCACACAATTCTAAAAATTTCATGGGTTTAACCTAAACATTTCATCATTCACACACACTCAATCAAATTTCATGGGTTTTACAACAACATTTTCATTATTCACACAATTCAATCAAATTTCATGGGTTTAACTGCATAATTTTCATCATTCCCACAATTCAATCAAATTTCATGGTTTAACACACAACATTTTCATCATTCACATAATTCAATCAAATTTCATTGGTTTAACATCAACATTTTCATTGTTCACACAATTCAATCAATTTTCATGGGTTTAACCTCAACATTTTCATCATTCACATAATTCAATAAAAAATTCATGTTTAACAATAATTTTTTATCATTCACACAATTCAATCAAATTTCAAGGGTTTAATATGAACATTTTCATCATTCACACAATTCAATCAAATTTCATGAGTTTAACCTCAACATTTTAGTCATTCACACAATTCAATCAATTTCATGGGTTTAACAACAACATTTTCATCATTCCCATAATTCAATCAAATATCGTGGATTTAGTAGGAACATTTTCATCATTCACACAATTCAATCAATTTCCTGGGTTTAACAACAACATTTTCATCATTCACACAATTCAATCGAATTTCACGGGTTTAACAACAACGTTTTCATCATTCACACAATTCAATCAAATTTCATGGGTTTAAACAACATTTCATCATTCCATAATTCAATCAATTTTCATGGGTTTAATATGGACATTTTCATCATTCACACAATTCAATCAAATTCCATGGGTTGACAACAACATTTTCATCATCCACATAATTCAATCAAATTTCATGGATTTAATAGGAACATTTTCATCATTTACACAACTCAATCAAATTTCATGAGTTTAAAAACAACATTTTCATCATTCACACAATTCAATCAAATTTCATGTGATTAAAAACAACATTTTCATCATTCACACAATTAATCAGATTTCATGGTTTAACAACAACATTTCATCATTCATAAAATTCAATCAACTTTCATGGGTTTAACTAAAACATTTTCAGCATTCACACAATTCAATCAAATTTCATGGGTTTAACAACGACAATTTCATCATTCCCATATTTCAATCCCTTTTCATGGGTTTAACATCAACATTTTCATCATTTCCATAATTCAATTTATCTTCAAGGGTATAACAACAACATTTTCATCATTCACACAATTCAATCAAACTTCATAGGTTTAACAATAACATTTTCATCCTTCACACAATTCTATAAAATTTCATGGGTTTAACCTAAACATTTTCATCATTCACACAACTCAATCAAATTTCATGGGTTTTACAACAACATTTTCATTATTCACACAATTCAATCAAATTTCATGGGTTTAACTGCATAATTTTCATCATTCCCACAATTCAATCAAATTTCATGGGTTTAACAACAACATTTTCATCATTCACATAATTCAATCAAATTTCATTGGTTTAACATCAACATTTTCATTGTTCACACAATTCAATCAATTTTCATGGGTTTAACCTCAACATTTTCATCATTCACATAATTCAATAAAAATTCATGGGTTTAACAATAATTTTTTAATCATTCACACAATTCAATCAAATTTCATGAGTTTAACCTCAACATTTTAGTCATTCACACAATTCAATCAAATTTCATGGGTTTAACAACAACATTTTCATCATTCCATAATTCAATCAAATATCGGGGATTTAGTAGGAACATTTTCATCATTCACACAATTCAATCAAATTCATGGGTTTAACAACAACATTTTCATCATTCACACAATTCAATCGAATTTCACGGGGTTTAACAACAACGTTTCATCATTCACACAATTCAATCAAATTTCATGGGTTTAAAACAACATTTTCATCATTCCTATAATTCAATCAATTTTCATGGATTTAATATGGACATTTTCTCATTTCACACAATTCAATCAAATTCCATGGGTTTGACAACAACATTTTCATCATCCACATAATTCAATCAAATTTCATGGATTTAATAGGAACATTTCATCATTTACACAACTCAATCAAATTTCATGAGTTAAAAACAACATTTTCATCATTCACACAATTCAATCAAATTTCATAGGTTAACAAACAACCATTTAAATCATTCACACAATCAATAAAATTTCAGGGTTTAACCTAAACATTTTCATCATTCACACAATTCAATCAATTTCATGGGTTAACAAAAACATTCATCAGTTCCCCCAATTCAATCAAATTTCATGGATTTAATAGGAACATTTTCATCATTCACACAATTCAATCAAATTTTATGCGTTTAACAATAACATTTTCAACACTCTCATAGATCAATCAAATTTCATGGGTTTTAAAAACAACATTTTCATCATTCACACAATTCAACCAAATTTCATAGGTTTAACATCAACATTTCATCACTCACAAAAATCAATAAAATTCACGGGTTTAACCAAACATTTTAAGCATTCCACATTCAATCAAATTTCATATGTTTAACAACGACAATTTCATCATTCCCATAATTCAATCCATTTTCATGGGTTAAAAGCAACATTTTCATCATTCACACAATTCAATCAAATTTCATGGTTTAATAACAACATTTCATCATTCACACAATTCAATCGAATTTCGTGGGTTTAACATCAACATTTTCATCATTACCACAATTCAATCAAATTCACGGGTTAACAACAACATTTTCATCATTCCATAATTCAATAAATTTGATGGGTTTAAAAACAACATTTTAATTCATTCACACAAAAATCAAATTGCATGGTTTAACTACCACATTTTCATCATTCACATATTTTAATCCAATTTCGTGGGTTTAAGAACAGCATTTTCATCATTCACACAATTCAATCAAATTTCATGGGTTTAGATCAACATTTCATCATTCCCGTAATCATTTTATTTTCATGGTTTAACAACAACATTTCATCATTCACAAAATTTAATCAAATTTCATACGTTTAAAAACAACATTTCATAATTCACACAATTCAAAAAATTTCATGTGTTTAACTAAACATTTCATCATCACACAATTCAATAAAATTTCACGGGTTTAACAACAACATTTTCATCATTCACACAATTCAATCAAATTTCATGGGTTTAACTGCAACATTTTCATGTCCACACAATTCAATCAAATTTCATGGGTTTGACATCAACATTTTCATTATTCCTATAATTCAATTTATCTTCAAGGGTTTAACAACAACATTTTCATCATTCACACAATTCAATCAAATTTCATAGGTTTAACAACAACATTTTCATCATTCACACAATTCAATAAAATATCGTGGGTTTAACCTAAACATTTTCATCATTCACACAATTCAATCATTTTCATGGGTTTTAAAAGCAACATTTTAGTCATTCACACAATTCAATCAAATTTCATGGGTTTAACAACAACATTTACATCATTCACATAATTCAATCAAATATCGTGGATTTAGTAGGAACATTTTCATGATTCAAACAATTCAATCAAATTTCATGGGTTTAACAACAACCTTTTTATATTTCACCAATTCAATCAAATTTAATGGGTTTAACATCAACATTTTCATCATTCGTATAATTCAATTGATGGGTTAATATCAACATTTTCATCATTCACACAATTGAATCAAATTTCATGGGTTTTAACACCAACACTTTCATCATTCCCACAATTTTATCAATTTTCATGGATTTAATAGCAACATGTTCATCATTCAGACAATTCAATAAAGTTTCATGGGTTTAACAACAACTTTTCATCATTACCATAAATTCAATCAAATTTCATGGGTTAACACACACAACATTTTCGTCATTCCACAATTCAATCAAATTTCATGGGTTTAAACAGCAACATTTTCATCATTCACACAATTCAATCAAATTTCTTGGGTTAACAACAACATTTTCATCATTCACACAATTCAATCGAATTTCACGGGGGTTTAACAACAAATTTTCACCATTCACACAATTCAATCAAATTTCATGGGTTTAAAACAAACATTTCATCATTCCTATAATTCAATCAATTTAATGGATTTAATATGGACATTTTCATCATTCACACAATTCAATCAAATTCCATGGGTTTGACAACAACATTTTCATCATCCACATAATTCAATCAAATTTCATGGATTTAATAGGACATTTTCATCATTTAACAACTCAATCAATTTCATGAGTTTAAAAACAACATTTTCATCATTCACACAATTCAATCAATTTCATAGGTTTAACAACAACATTTTAATCATTCCCACAATTCAATAAAATTTCATGGGTTGTAACCTAAAAATTTCATCATTCACACAATCAATCAAATTTCATGGGTTTAACAAAAACATTTTCATCATTCATCCAATTCAATCAAATTTCTTGGATTTAAAGGAACATTTTCATCATTCACACAATTCAATCAAATTTATGCGTTTAACAATACATTTTAAACCTCTCACAGATCAATCAAATTTCATGGGTTTAAAAACAACATTTTCACCATTCACACAATTCAACAAATTTCATAGGTTTAACATCAACATTTTCATCACTCACAAAATTCAATAAAATTTCACGGGTTTAACCTAAACATTTTAAACATTCACACAATTCAATCAAATTTCATAGGTTAACAACGACAATTTCATCATTCCCATAATTCAATCCATTTTCAGGGTTTAAAAGCAACATTTTATCATTCACACAATTCAATCAAATTTCATTGGTTTAATAACAACATTTCATCATTCACACAATTCAATCGAATTGCGTGGGTTTACATCAACATTTTCATCATTACCACAATTCAATCAAATTTCACGGGGTTAACAACAACATTTTCATCATTCCCATAATTCAATAAAATTTGATGGGTTTAAAAACAACATTTTAATCATTCACACAATAAAATCAAATGCATGGGTTTAACTACCACATTTTCATCATTCACATATTTAATCAAATTTCGTGGGTTTAAGAACAGCATTTTATCATTCACACAATTCAATCAAATTTCATGGGTTTAGATCAACATTTCATCATTCCGTAATTCATTTTATTTTCATGGGTTTAACAACAACATTTTCATCATTCACAAAATTAATCAAATTTCATACGTTTAACAAAAACATTTTCATAATTCACACAATTCAATAAAATTTCATGTGTTTTACCTAAACATTTTCATCATTCACACAATTCAATAAAATTTCACGGGTTTAACAACAACATTTCATCATTCACACAATTCAATCAAATTTCATGGGTTTAACTGCAACATTTCATCGTCCACACAATTCAATCAAATTTCATGGGTTTGACATCAACATTTTCATTATTCCTATAATTCAATTATCTTCAAGGGTTTAACAACAACATTTTCATCATTCACACAATTCAATCAAATTTCATAGGTTTAACAACAACATTTTCATCATTCAAACAATTCAATAAAATATCGGGGTTTAACCTAAACATTTTCATCATTCACACAATTCAATGAAATTTCATGGTTTAACAACAACATTTTATCATTTACACAATTCAATCAAATTTCACGTGTTTAAAAACAACATTTTCATCATTCACACAATTCAATCAAATTCATGTGATTAAAAACAACATTTTCATCATTCACACAATTTAATCAGATTTCATAGGTTTAACAACAACATTTTCATCATTCATAAAATTCAATCAAACTTTCATGGGTTTAACCTAAACATTTTCAGCATTCACACAATTCAATCAAATTTCATGGGTTTAACAACGACAATTTCATCATTCCCATATTTCAATCCATTTTATGGGTTTAAAAGCAACATTTTCATCATTCACACAATTCAATCAAATTTCATGGGTTTAACATCAACATTTTCATCATTTCCATAATTCAATTTATCTTCAAGGGTTATAACAACAACATTTCATCATTCACACAATTCAATCAAACTTCATAGGTTTAACAATAACATTTTCATCCTTCACACAATTCTATAAAATTTCATGGGTTTAACCTAAACATTTTCATCATTCACACAACTCAATCAAATTTCATGGGTTTTACAACAAACAATTTTCATTATTCACACAATTCAATCAAATTTCATGGGTTTAACTGCATAATTTTCATCATTCCCACAATTCAATCAAATTTCATGGGTTTAACAACAACATTTTCATCATCACACAATTCAATCAATTTCATTGGTTTAACATCAACATTTTCATTGTTCACACAATTCAATCAATTTCATGGGTTTAACCTCAACATTTTCATCATTCACATAATTCAATAAAAATTCATGGGGTTAACAATATTTTTTTATCATTCACACAATTCAATCAAATTTCAAGGGTTTAATATGAACATTTTCATCATTCACACATTCAATCAAATTTCATGAGTTTAACCTCAACATTTTAGTCATTCACACAATTCAATCAAATTTCAGGGTTTAACAACAACATTTACATCATTCACATAATTCAATCAAATATCGTGGATTTAGTAGGAACATTTTCATGATTCAAACAATTCAATCAAATTTCATGGGTTTAAACAACAACCTTTTTATATTTCACCAATCAATCAAATTTCATGGGTTTAACATCAACATTTTCATCATTCGTATAATTTAATTGATGGGTTTAATATCAACATTTTCATCATTCACACAATTGAATCAAATTTCATGGGTTTTAACACCAACACTTTCATCATTCCCACAATTTTATCAATTTTCATGGATTAATAGCAACATGTTCATCATTCAGGCAATTCAATAAAGTTTCATGGGTTTAACAACAACTTTTTCATCATTACACAATTCAATCAAATTTCATGGGTTAACAACAACATTTTCGTCATTCCACAATTCAATCAAATTTCATGGGTTAACAGCAACATTTTCATCAATTCACACAATTCAATCAAATTTCCTGGGTTTAACAACAACATTTTCATCATTCACACAATTCAATCGAATTTCACGGGTTAAAACAACGTTTCATCATTCACACAATTCAATCAAATTTCATGGGTTTAAAACAATATTTCATCATTCTTATAATTCAATCAATTTTCATGGATTTAATATGGACATTTTCATCATTCACACAATTCAATCAAATCCATGGGTTTGACAACAACATTTTCATCATCCACATAATTCAATCAAATTTCATGGATTTAATAGGAACATTTTCATCATTTACACAACTCAATCAAATTTCATGAGTTTAAAAACAACATTTCATCATTCACACAATTCAATAAAATTTCAAGGTTTAACAACAAATTTTAATCATTCACACAATTCAATAAAATTTCATGGGTTTAACCTAAACATTTTCATCATTCACATAATTCAATCAAATTTCATGGGTTTAACAAAAACATTTTCGTCAGTCACCCAATTCAATCAAATTTCATGGATTTTATAGGAACATTTTCATCATTCACACAATTCAATCAAATTTTATGCGTTTAGCAATAACATCTTCAACACTCTCACAGATCAATCAAATTTCATGGGTTTAAAAACAAAATTTTCATCATTCACACAATTCAACCAAATTTCATAGGTTTAACATCAACATTTTCATCACTCACAAAATTCAATAAAATTTCACGGGTTTAACCAAAACATTTTAAGCATTCACACAATTCAATTAAATTTCATATGTTTAACAACGACAATTTCATCATTCCCATAATTCAATCCATTTCATGGGTTTAAAAGCAACATTTTCATCATTCACACAATTCAATCAAATTTCATGGTTTAATAACAACATTTTCATCATTCACATAATTCAATCGAATTTCGGGGTTTAACATCAACATTTCATCATTACCACAATTCAATCAAATTTCACGGGTTAACAACAACATTTTCATCATTCCATAATTCAATAAAATTTGATGGGTTTAAAAACAACATTTTA